>NC_091324.1:30591723-30621723 GCF_038502225.1 Cherax quadricarinatus
AGTTCAATCCCACCAAGTGCAAAGTCATGAGGATTGAGGAAGGGCAAAGAAGACCGCAGACGGAGTACAGTCTAGGGGGCCAGAGACTACAAACATCACTCAAGGAAAAAGATCTTGGGGTGAGTATAACACCAGGCACATCTCCTGAAACGCACATCAACCAAATAACTGCTGCAGCATATGGGCGCCTGGCAAACCTCAGAACAGCATTCCGACATCTTAATAAGGAATCGTTCAGGACCCTGTACACCGTGTACGTTAGGCCCATATTGGAGTATGCGGCATCAGTTTGGAACCCACACCTAGCCAAGCATGTAAAGAAACTAGAGAAAGTGCAAAGGTTTGCAACAAGACCGGTCCCAGAGTTAAGAGGTATGTCCTATGAGGAGAGGTTAAGGGAAATCAACCTGACGACACTGGAGGACAGGAGAGATAGGGGGGACATGATAACGACTTACAAAATACTGAGAGGAATTGACAAGGTTGACAAAGACAGGATGTTCCAGAGACTGGACACAACAACACGGGGACACAGTTGGAAGGTGAAGACACAGATGAATCAAAGGGATGTTAGGAAGTATTTCTTCAGCCACAGAGTAGTCAGGAAGTGGAATAGTTTGGGAAGCGATGTAGTGGAGGCAGGATCCATACATAGCTTTAAGCAAAGATACGATAAAGCTCATGGTTCAGGGAGAGTGACCTAGTAGCGACCAGTGAAGAGGCGTGGCCAGGAGCTTGGACTCGACCCCTGCAACCTCAACTAGGTGAGTACAACTAGGTGAGTACACACACACACACACACACACACACACACACACACACACACACACACACACACACACACACACACACACACACACACAACACACACACAAACAACACACACACACACACACACACACACACACACACACACAGACACACACACAAACACACACACACACACACACACACACACACACACACACACACACACACACACACACACACACACACACACACACACACACACACACACACACACACACACACACACACACACACACACGCACACAGTGTCAATATAATACAGTGAACAAAAGCTTTCGACAGAAAAACGAGTTCTGTGAACTTCATCAAGTAATTCCCTTGACCTTCTTTAACCAATCAACTGAGGAAAATTTAAGCCAATTTTCCTGCCAATTAGTGATAGTCCATTATAAAAATTATTCAAGTATTTCAGGTGCCTCAGAGAAGCCATTGTTTACCCAAGACTTGCTGCCTTGGATTTACAATTATGTTGGTTTTCAGAATTCTCAATCTTTTACTGCAGAATTTATGATTTAACTTTTGTAGAAAAGAATAACAGAGCGGCTAAAAGAGGTCAATATATCTGAAATGCGTACGGAGACACTGGTCAGAGAAATAGCAAGCATTGAACTTAAGCTAAAGGAATCTTATAGGAGTCAGGAATCGCGGGAAGAACAAAAAGCCATAAATGAAATCGAAAGAAACCCAAAGTATTTCTTCTCCTATGCCAAATCAAAGTCGAGAACAACGTCCAGTATTGGGCCCCTACTTAAACAAAATGGGTCCTACACAGATGACAGCAAGGAAATGATTGAGCTACTCAAGTCCCAATATGACTCAGTTTTTAGGAAGCCGCTAACCAGACTGAGAGTCGAAGATCAAAATGAATTTTTTGTGAGAGAGCCACAAAATTTGATTAACACAAGCCTATCCGATGTTATCCTGACGCCAAATGACTTCGAACAGGCGATAAATGACATGCCCATGCACTCTGCCCCAGGGCCAGACTCATGGAACTCCGTGTTCATCAAGAACTGCAAGAAGCCCCTATCACGAGCCTTTTCCATCCTATGGAGAGGGAGCATGGACACGGGGGTCGTCCCACAGTTACTAAAAACAACAGACATAGCCCCACTCCACAAAGGGGGCAGTAAAGCAACAGCAAAGAACTACAGACCAATAGCACTAACATCCCATATCATAAAAATCTTTGAAAGGGTCCTAAGAAGCAAGATCACCACCCATCTAGAAACCCATCAGTTACACAACCCAGGGCAACATGGGTTTAGAACAGGTCGCTCCTGTCTGTCTCAACTATTGGATCACTACGACAAGGTCCTAAATGCACTAGAAGACAAAAAGAATGCAGATGTAATATATACAGACTTTGCAAAAGCCTTCGACAAGTGTGACCATGGCGTAATAGCGCACAAAATGCGTGCTAAAGGAATAACAGGAAAAGTCGGTCGATGGATCTATAATTTCCTCACTAACAGAACACAGAGAGTAGTCGTCAAGAGAGTAAAGTCCGAGGCAGCTACGGTGAAAAGCTCTGTTCCACAAGGCACAGTACTCGCTCCCATCTTGTTCCTCATCCTCATATCTGACATAGACAAGGATGTCAGCCACAACACCGTGTCTTCCTTTGCAGATGACACCCGAATCTGCATGACAGTGTCTTTGCAGACACTTCAAGGCTCCAGGCAGACATCAACCAAATCTTTCAGTGGGCTGCAGAAAACAATATGAAGTTCAACGATGAGAAATTTCAATTACTCAGATATGGTAAACACGAGGAAATTAAATCTTCATCAGAGTACAAAACAAATTCTGGCCACAAAATAGAGCGAAACACCAACGTCAAAGACCTGGGAGTGATCATGTCGGAGGATCTCACCTTCAAGGACCATAACATTGTATCAATCGCATCTGCTAGAAAAATAACAGGATGGATAATGAGAACCTTCAAAACTAGGGAGGCCAAGCCCATGATGACACTCTTCAGGTCACTTGTTCTATCTAGGCTGGAATATTGCTGCACACTAACAACACCTTTCAAGGCAGGTGAAATTGCTGACCTAGAAAATGTACAGAGAACCTTCACGGCGCGCATAACGGAGATAAAACACCTCAATTGCTGGGAGCGCTTGAGGTTCCTAAACCTGTATTCCCTGGAACGCAGGCGGGAGAGATACATGATTATATACACCTGGAAAATACTAGAGGGACTAGTACCGAACTTGCACACGAAAATCACTCACTACGAAAGCAAAAGACTTGGCAGACGATGCACCATCCCCCCAATGAAAAGCAGGGGTGTCACTAGCACGTTAAGAGACTATACAATAAGTGTCAGGGGCCCGAGACTGTTCAACTGCCTCCCAGCATACATAAGGGGGATTACCAACAGACCCCTGGCAGTCTTCAAGCTGGCACTGGACAAGCACCTAAAGTCGGTTCCTGACCAGCCGGGCTGTGGCTCGTACGTTGGTTTGCGTGCAGCCAGCAGCAACAGCCTGGTTGATCAGGCTCTGATCTACCAGGAGGCCTGGTCACAGACCGGGCCGCGGGGGCGTTGACCCCCGGAACTCTCTCCAGGTAACTCCAGGTAAGCGTTTATTATATATTTATGTGACGTCAGCTTTTGTATTCGGACTTTATTTGACATTAGCGCTTGTTTCTGGGCTTTGTGTGACATCGTTGTTTCTCAGCTCAAGAAATCGTCATAACGCGAATATACACAAACTAAGTTATCGGATAGATCTTATTGTAGCCAGCTGGCCGAGTGGCTTACGTACTGCCCTAGAGTTTCACGACTCGCCATGATTCAAACTCCACCCGTACCGTAGATAGTTGTTCCTCTGGGTTAAAAATATCAATCACATCAGTTTATGCTCTATCAAGTCTAAAGACTACATGAAGAATCGACAAGTCTGCATATGAACCGCACACCGCCAGTCAGGAAAATAGGGAATAGGTATTAAAGCAAATTCTTTGTATACACATCTCCAGGTGTACAAGTTCTGTTGTTGTTGAACATCAAAATGGTATACAATACCGACAGGTTGTTAGGTAAGACACATATGCAACAGTTAGACAACTTTATTCCGAAACGTTTCGCCTACACAGTAGGCGTCTTCAGTCGAATACAGAAAGTAGGCAGGAACAGTAGAGATGTGAAGACGATGTAATCAGTCCATCACCCTTAAAGTCGTAGAATTTGAGGTTGTCAGTCCCTCGGCCTGGAGAAGTTCAGTTCCATAGTCAGGAACTATCTGAAGATCAAGCGACAGTGCGGAGACTTAAATACTGTCGGAAGGAGAGGTGCAGGGTAGTAGTAGTAGTAGTAGTAGTAGTAGTGAGAGGCCACTGAGAGGTCATGTCCCTCTCAGATCCAACACTTCTCACTTGAAAAGCTTGTCCAGGGTGTTTTCTGTACCAAGATGCCACGTGTTGCAGTGTCTGACAAGATGTTGTCAGACTGTCTAACTGTTGCATATGTGTCTTACCTAACAATCTGTTGTTGTTATTGCATACTCATCAGAAGATACGCTGATACAATATGGTTCAAGAGTAGCCTCAGTTATATACATATATAGCCCGCACATAGGAGAGAGGAGCTTACGACGACGTTTCTGTCCGACTTTGATAATTTACAAAGTCACAGGTAAGCTTCTCTCTCCTATGTAATTTTGTAGTTGTTCAGAGTTCTCCTTGTTGAGGAGAAATACGCTCGGTAGTGCTGCTGTTAGACTGACCTGTGCGGGTTATTTGTGTATTGTTCCAGTCACGGTATTGTGCTTTTTTTGTTTCTCTGTAACCTGAGTTATGCGTCTCTGTGATTTTAGTAAGAACGTCCCCAAAAAACAATCAGTTAATTGGTAAAGAGATTAATGCAATCATGAGTCGGCCAGTTTGCACATTCATTTTTAATCCCGAGTAATTATAGATATATTTTAACAAGAGTATGAGTTGAAGCTGCAGTTTTGAGCAGAATTGAATTTTTTTTTTGTCATTTTACGATTTTTAAAATAAAAAAAAAAAACTTACGTCTACAGAAACGCTACAGCTACTGTATATGTTTTTTGTATATAAAAAATGCTAAACTTTCACGGAAATTTTATTTACTAAATGCTAGACTCTTAGAGGAAATATATTTTATCAAACAAAAAAGGTAAAAAATTCTCCAGATACGGGTTTTAGTCGAGTGAAGACTAATTCAGTGAAACTTTTGGTTATGGGATCGAGCCAGTCCTCAGGCTTACCAGTCTGTACTGGTTTACCCCGTAAATCAATCAATATTGCAAAACAAATCATTATACTTACACAGTTTACCAAGGCAGATGTTTTTATGTGAAAATGAGTATTCATTGTTGCGTATAGAGTAATCTGAACAAAACTTCACTGTAAGAAACGTAGGACTGCGGGCCACTAGCAGCAACAGCCTGCTTCACCAACAGTCAAGGAAGTCTGGCTTTAGGGCCAGACTGTGAAAGTAAAAGGAAGCTCACAGCCGGATATAGGTATGACACCGCAATGCCCGAGACTGACGCCCACTACATGCATTCAGCTACACTATTATACGTATCTAAAATACTCAGCAACACGTGTTTAAAACACCTTAGCGCACCTGCCCAAAACACATCACTCCACGTGTCTCTAACGACCCACACCACGTATCTAAAACGCTTCACTACACATATGCAAAATGCCCCACTCTGCGTATGCAAAATGCCCCACTCTATGTATGCAGAATGCCCCACTCTATGTATGCAAAATGCCCCTCTCAACGTATGCAAAATGCCCCTCTCTACGTATGCAAAATGTCCCACTCTACGTATGCAAAATGCCCCACTCTACGTATGCAAAATGCCCCTCTCTACGTATGCAAAATGCCCCTCTCTACGTATGCAAAATGCCCCACTCTACGTATGCAAAATGCCCCACTCTACGTATGCAAAATGCCCCTCTCTAGTATGCAAAATGCCCCTCTCTACGTATGCAAAATGCCCCACTCTACGTATGCAAAATGCCCCTCTCTACGTATGCAAAATGCCCCTCTCTACGTATGCAAAATGCCCCACTCTACATATACAAAATGCCCCACTCTACATATACAAAATGCCCCACTCTACATATGCAAAATGCCCCACTCTACATATGCAAAATGCCCCACTCTACATATACAAAATGCCCCACTCTACGTATGCAAAATGCCCCACTCTACATATACAAAATGCCCCACTCTACATATACAAAATGCCCCACTCTACGTATGCAAAATGCCCCACTCTACATATACAAAATGCCCCACTCTACATATACAAAATGCCCCACTCTACATATACAAAATGCCCCACTCTACGTATGCAAAATGCTTCACTACACGTTCCCAAAAGGCCTTGATGTTTGAGCTCACATCTGAGGCAGGAGGAACATTAATACTGCTTATCAAGGAACTTTCTTGTCACGATCGAAACTCATTTAGCTCGTCTGTGCCTCGGCGGCGCCTTTTCATCCCACGAAACGGGGGGAAAAAGAATACATAATGAGCGCATTGACTTGAAGGAAAAGGTGCAAGGCATAAATTACTTAGGAGCTGAGGTAATTTGCAGGAAAGGAAAAAATAATTGCAACTTGATGTGGCTCGATCACATTAAAGGGGACTGAGGGAGGTAAACCCCCCCGGGTCTGACATATAAGCTCTGTCTCTCTCTCTGTCTCTCTGTCTCTGTCTCTCTCTCTGTCTCTCTCTCTCTCTCTCTCTCTCTCTCTCTCTCTCTCTCTCTCTCTCTCTCTCTCTCTCTCTCTCTCTCTCTCTCTCTCTCTCTCTCTCTCTCTCTCTCTCTCTCTCTCTCTCTCTCTCTCTCTCTCTCTCTCTCTCTCTCTCTCTCTCAGAGGAAGGTATCCCCGTATTCAATGAGCCCAGCCCTCTCTACCTCAACACATGCAATAAGAATAATCCAGAGCGCAATATATATTCACTGAGAGATATAAATCTTTCGTGTTGCATATATGTTTGATCACTAGCTTTAAAGGCTGTTCTGTTCTGTTCTAGATTCGCCGGTATAATCGCCCGGCCCGGCCTTGGCTCCCTATTGAGGGAGTCTATCAGACCAATGTCTGCCATGGAAAGGGATACAAATACCTTCTCGTCTTCTGGGACCAGTTGTCCCCAGGCCTAGCCCCATTCCCCACTCCCACGGGGCTCGGAGAGAGAAGCTAGGCACCTTAGGCTGCCACAAACCCTGTCCACACTTGGCTCGAATGGTATGGCAGCTGTATAATAGCAGACGATGTCTGGAGGTGCAAAGGCAGCAAGCATTACAGGATCCTTTTCTAATTGAAATCGAAATCAAGGGAATTTAGGTAAGACCCTTGTGGAGTGAGCAGGGAAGTGGGGATAGTGGAAGCCTTTTCTGTCTTTCCCTGTCTTATATAAGGCAGAATTGGCTAGCTCAAATCGGCCAATCATTATAGCACAGATTACTCAATCACTTAAAACAACCAGTCAGCATCTTGCAGCTGCTTAGACCCTCCCTGACACTTGGTCAAACCGTAAGTTTCCAGAAAACCCAACTCTCCCATTCTTTGACTAAAGACTTGATCAAGCTAACAATCATGTTTGCAGCCACATATTTTATACAGGGTCCTAAAAGTTCTTTGTTGAGGTGCCTAAATGCCACAAAGAAAATCACGAAGGTTGATTTAAGGTGTTCCTGGATTTTTATCTCCTTCCTAGAGCCAGTGAGACAGAATCCATAGCAATTGAAGATGCTCTAGAGTTATTCAACAATGGAAATTATTCATCAACTCATGCTACCACTGACACTGGCACCACTCAGCAACGTGTATTCCAATTAAGAACGTGTTTTAAATGTGTATTTTGCAACAGGATTTGCAAGGAGAGTTGCAGGATATGTTGCTTTCATGGTGCCGCGGGGATATTAATTTATTTTGAATGTAAGTCAAATATAATTTTCAAATGAACTCATAAGCGCGCCTGAATTTGCGTATAAGTCCTCAGCATACATGGATTTGTGCGTAAGCAAACAGAAATAAAGCTGACGCCGGGGGAGGCAAGAATTATTATGAGCCTGGAGTAATATTTTGTTCTGGCCATATCTATCAACAAACCAGTGACGAATGTTACCAGACCAAGCGTTTAACCCCGTCCTGGTCTGGAAGCAGAGCCAGTCACGGCACAAGATGTTGTTGCCCTTAAAATCGACAATAAAAACAACTTTGTTTCAATACTATCATTGTGCCTGATTAGATTAGTAGCATCTTCACCTCTTGCCTTGTTGTCATCGTAGTCATTAGTCTTTGTTGTCCTCTTTTCTTCAGGTTTACTTGACTTCCATTTTCCCCAGAGAACAATTATTGTTAAATGGTTACAATCATAACCATATTTTTAATGGGGTGGATCGGTAAGCCAGCGGAAGGCTTCGGTCAGATGACCAAAAGCTCCAGCGGCGGGTCATCATATGACTAAGACCCGCGTCAGGAAATACTTGTTCTATTTCCTGACAAACTTTACCTAACCTAACCCAGAGAACACTGTAGCTCCTTAAGTCCACTATATAGAACATCTTAAGACACGAGAAAGTGGCCCTTTTTGTTTCTAGTTGTTGAGAAGCTTAGACATTACGTGTTATAATGTATTTTTGGTCCATTGCACCAAATAGCCAGCGGAATATTTCGGACCATAACTTCCAATAAGTAGGTCATTAGGACTGAAGAAGTCACTCGTTTACGAAACGTTTCCTATAATAAATGTCCAGAACTGTACATTAGTGTCTTTTTCCACATCTTGTCGGTATCACCAGACCATAGAGAGTCATACAACCCATTAGGAATGGTAGGAAATTAGGTTCCAACAAAAGCAAAAATAGAGAATCAGTAGGTGTGCCGGCTCATGCTAGTAGAAGCATTTGAAAGATCTCGCTTAATTCTCTTCTTATCGTGGCATTTTTTTTTCCATATCTTCAGTGATGCTTTTGTGACTTTTCTCTCTCGCTCTCTCTCTCTCTCTCTCTCTCTCTCTCTCTCTCTCTCTCTCTCTCTCTCTCTCTCTCTCTCTCTCTCTCTCTCTCTCTCTCTCTCTCTCTCTCTCTCTTTTTTTTTTTTTTTTTTTTTTTTTTATTTTTTTTTTTTTTTTCAGAGGTGTTGACAAGGTTAGGTTAAGGGCTTTATTGGCAAGCTAAGAGCTGTTACCTACATCAGCTCATTTGAAAGCATTTTTATTGTTATGAGACATACAAGTAGGGAACAGGATGAAGTTGGAGCCATCTGTGGGCCAGCATTTTCATTTGATCAACTGACTTTATCTCGTTGACATCATTATGCTGTACGAATGTGTTCCATAGTCGAGTCATCCTGGGTATATATGATCTCCTTTTTTTTTTTTTTTTTTTTTTTTTTTTTTTTTTTTTTTTTTTCTCTCTCTCTCTCTCTCTCTCTCTCTCTCTCTCTCTCTCTCTCTCTCTCTCTCTCTCTCTCTCTCTCTCTCTCTCTCTCTCTCTCTTACACAGGGTTTGACAAGGTTAAGGATCCCTAACTTTATTGACAAGCCTATTTACAGGTTAAGGATTCCTAACTTTATTGGCAAGCTAAGAGCTGTTACCTACATCAGCTCATTTGAAAGCATTTTTATTGTTATGAGACATACAAGTAGGGAACAGGATGAAGTTGGAGCCATCTGTGGGCCAGCATTTTCATTTGATCAACTGACTTTATCTCGTTGACATCATTATGCTGTACAAATGTATTCCATACTCGAGTCATCCTGGGTATGTATGATCTCAGATGGAGTGATGTTCTGGAGAAGGGTACAGCCAGAGTGAAGTTGCTGCTTTCTGCCCGTCTTGTGGCATAAAAGCTTGTTTCACGCTGTCCTCGAAGTGGATCCAAGTGTGGTATTTTGATAATATTAGCCTTGTACATAACAGTAAGGCCACCCACATCCCTCCTATGTTGAAGGCTCTGCTGAAATGACAGATCTATCCAGGATGGGTCCAGGCGAGAGATGAGACGTCTTTCTCTGTTCTCTACTCTGTCAAGCAGACGCAGATGAGAGGAGGGGCAGGCAAACCAAGAAAGTGGAGCATACTCAAGGTGTGAGCGTACTTGTGCCTCGTACAGGATCTTGCAACCCCTACTGTCAAGCAGATGCGAGATACGGCGAAGTGCTGTAAGCTTCCTGGCTGCCTTGTTTGCAAGATTTACAACATGGTTCTTCATGGTTAGTTTGGAGTCAAATTTCACCCCAAGGATATCAACTTCTTCTCTCTCTCTCTCGCACACACACACGCACAAACAAACTCAAGGTAAAAACAAAAACGTTCGTAGACTCTTGGACAATTTCCAATGCCTGCTCTCAAAAATTATAATATTTAATTTGCCAAAACAAAACATTTGAATATTTTTCCAGACATACCCAACTCAATCACTGACACAACATTGTAGAGATACACAACCATGAAGTCCCAACCAAGCGTAACAAACACTGTTCAGTGACACAAACACTGCTTAGCTTAGTGACACAAACACTGCTTAGCTTAGTGACACAAACACTGCTTAGCTTAGTGACACAAACACTGCTTAGCTTAGTGACACAAACACTGCTTAGCTTAGTGACACAAACACTGCTTACAGTGCTTAAACATGCTAGACACAAACACTGCTTAGCTTAGTGACACAAACACTGCTTAGCTTAGTGACACAAACACTGCTTAGCTTAGTGACACAAACACTGCTTAGCTTAGTGACACAAACACTGCTTAGCTTAGTGACACAAACACTGTTCAGTGACACAAACTTACGTGACACAAACACTGCTTAGCTTAGTGACACAAACACTTCTCAGCTTAGTGACACAAACACTGCTTAGCTTATTGACACAAACACTTCTCAGCTTAGTGACACAAACACTTCTCAGCTTAGTGACACAAACACTGCTTAGCTTAGTGACACAAACACTTCTCAGCTTAGTGACACAAACACTGCTTAGCTTAGTGACACAAACACTTCTCAGCTTAGTGACACAAACACTTCTCAGCTTAGTGACACAAACACTTCTCAGCTTAGTGACACAAACACTTCTCAGCTTAGTGATACAAACACTTCTCAGCTTAGTGACACAAACACTTCTTAGTGAAACAAACACTTCTTAGTGACACAAACACTTCTTAGCTTAGTGACACAAACACTTCTTAGCTTAGTGATACAAACACCTCTCAGCTTAATGACACAAACACTTCTCAGCTTAGTGACACAAACACTTCTCAGCTTAATGACACAAACACTTCTCAGCTTAGTGACATGAACACCTCTCAGCTTAGTGACACAAACACTTCTCAGCTTAGTGACAAAAACACTTCTCAGCTTAGTGACACAAACACTTCTCAGCTTAGTGACACAAACACTTCTCAGCTTAGTGACACAAGCACCTCTCAGCTTAGTGAAACAAACACTTCTGAAGCTTAGTGCCACAAACACTTCTCAGCTTAGTGACACAAACACCTCTCAGCTTAGTGACACAAACACCTCTCAGCTTAGTGACACAAACACTTCTCAGCTTAGTGACACAAACACTTCTTAGCTTAGTGACACAAACACTTCTTAGCTTAGTGATGACACAAACACTTCTTACCTTAGTGACACAAACACTTCTTAGCTTAGTGATGACACAACACTTCTTAGTGACAAAAACACTTCTTAGTGACACAAACACTTCTTAGTGACACAAACACTTCTTAGTGACACAAACACTTCTTAGTGACACGAACACTTCTTAGTGACACAAACACTTCTTAGCTTAGTGACACAAACACTTCTTAGTGACACAAACACTTCTTAGTGACATAAAGACTTCTTAGTGACACAAACACTTTCTAGTGACACAAACACTTCTTAGTGACAAAAACACTTCTCAGTGACACAAACACTTCTTATTGACACAAACACTTCTCAGTGACACAAATACTTCTTAGTAACAAACACTTCTCAATGACACAAACACTTCTTAGTGACACAAACACTTCTTAGTGACACAAACACTTCTCAATGACACGAACACTTCTTAGTGACACAAACACTTCTCAATGACACAAACACTTCTTAGTGACACAAACACTTCTTAGTGACACAAACACTTCTTAGTGACACAAACACTTCTTAGTGACACAAACACCTCTTAGTGACACAAACACTTCTTAGTGACACAAACACTTCTTAGTGCCACAAACACTTCTCAGCTTAGTGACACAAACACCTCTCAGCTTAGTGACACAAACACCTCTCAGCTTAGTGACACAAACACTTATCAGCTTAGTGACACAAACACTTCTTAGCTTAGTGACACAAACACTTCTTAGCTTAGTGATGACACAAACACTTCTTACCTTAGTGACACAAACACTTTTTAGCTTAGTGATGACCCAACACTTCTTAGTGACAAAAACACTTCTTAGTGACACAAACACTTCTTAGTGACACAAACACTTCTTAGTGACACAAACACTTCTTAGTGACACAAACACTTCTTAGTGACACAAACACTTCTTAGCTTAGTGACACAAACACTTCTTAGTGACACAAACACTTCTTAGTGACACAAACACTTCTTAGTGACACAAATACTTTCTAGTGACACAAACACTTCTTAGTGACACAAACACTTCTCAGTGACACAAACACTTCTTATTGACACAAACACTTCTCAGTGACACAAATACTTCTTAGTAACAAACACTTCTCAATGACACAAACACTTCTTAGTGACACAAACACTTCTTAGTGACACAAACACTTCTCAATGACACGAACACTTCTTAGTGACACAAACACTTCTCAATGACACAAACACTTCTCAGTGACACAAGCACTTCTTAGTGACACAAACACTTCTTAGTGACACAAACACTTCTTAGTGACACAAACACCTCTTAGTGACACAAACACTTCTTAGTGACACAAACACTTCTTAGTGCCACAAACACTTCTCAGCTTAGTGACACAAACACCTCTCAGCTTAGTGACACAAACACCTCTCAGCTTAGTGACACAAACACTTATCAGCTTAGTGACACAAACACTTCTTAGCTTAGTGACACAAACACTTCTTAGCTTAGTGATGACACAAACACTTCTTACCTTAGTAACACAAACACTTTTTAGCTTAGTGATGACCCAACACTTCTTGGTGACAAAAACACTTCTTAGTGACACAAACACTTTTTAGTGACACAAACACTTCTTAGTGACACAAACACTTCTTAGTGACACGAACACTTCTTAGTGACACAAACACTTCTTAGCTTAGTGACACAAACACTTCTTAGTGACACAAACACTTCTTAGTGACATAAAGACTTCTTAGTGACACAAACACTTTCTAGTGACACAAACACTTCTTAGTGACAAAAACACTTCTCAGTGACACAAACACTTCTTATTGACACAAACACTTCTCAGTGACACGAACACTTCTTAGTGACAAACACTTCTCAATGACACAAACACTTCTTAGTGACACAAACACTTCTTAGTGACACAAACACTTTTCAATGACACAAACACTTCTTAGTGACACAAACACTTCACAATGACACAAACACTTCTTAGTGACACAAGCACTTCTTAGTGACACAAACACTTCTTAGTGACACAAACACTTCTTAGTGACACAAACACCTCTTAGTGACACAAACACTTCTTAGTGACACAAACACTTCTTAGTGACACAAACACTTCTCAGTGACACAAACACTTCTTAGTGACACAAACACTTCTCAGTGACACAAACACCTCTTAGTGACACAAACGCTTCTTAGTGACACAAACACTTCTTAGTGACACAAACACTTCTCAGTGACACAAACACTTCTCAGTGACACAAACACTTCTTAGTGACAAACACTTCTCAGTGACACAAACACTTCTTAGTGACACACACACCTCTCAGTGACACAAACACTTCTTAGTGACACAAACACTTCTTAGTGACACAAACACTTCTCAGTGACACAAACACTTCTTATTGACAAAACACTTCTTAGTGACACAAACACCTCTTAGTGACACAAACACTTCTTAGTGACACAAACACTTCTTAGTGACACAAACACTTCTTAGTGACACAAACACTTCTTAGTGACACAAACACTTTTCAGTGACACAAACACTTCTTAGTGACAAAACACTTCTTAGTGACAAACACTTCTCATTGACACAAACACTTCTTAGTGACACAAACACTTCTTAGTGACACAAACACTTCTTAGTGACACAAACACTTCTCAGTGACACAAACACTTCTTAGTGACAAACACTTCTCAGTGACACAAACTCTTCTTAGTGACACAAACACTTCTTAGTGACACAAACACTTCTTAGTGACACAAACACTTCTCAGTGACACAAACACTTCTTAGTGACACAAACACTTCTTAGTGACACAAACACTTCTTAGTGACACAAACACTTCTTAGTGACACAAACACTTCTTAGTGACACAAACACTTCTTAGTGACACAAACACTTCTTAGTGACACAAACGCTTCTTAGTGACACAAACACTTCTTAGTGACACAAACACTTCTTAGTGACACAAACACTTCTCAGTGACACAAACACTTCTCAGTGACACAAACACTTCGTAGTGACACAAACGCTTCTTAGTGACACACTTCTTAGTGACACAAACACTTCTTAGTGACACAAACACTTCTTAGTGACACAAACACTTCTTAATTACACAAACGCTTCTTAGTGACACAAACACTTCTTAGTGACACAAACACTTCTTAGTGACACAAACGCTTCTTAGTGACACAAACACTTCTTAGTGACACAAACACTTCTTAGTGACACAAACACTTCTCAGTGACACAAACACTTCTCAGTGACACAAACACTTCGTAGTGACACAAACACTTCTTAGTGACACAAACGCTTCTTAGTGACACAAACACTTCTTAGTTACACAAACACTTCTTAGTGACACAAACGCTTCTTAGTGACACACTTCTTAGTGACACAAACACTTCTTAGTGACACAAACACTTCTTAGTGACACAAACACTTCTTAGTGACACAAACGCTTCTTAGTGACACAAACACTTCTTAGTGACGCAAACACTTCTTAGTGACACAAACACTTCTTAGTGACACAAACAGTTCTTAGTGACGCAAACACTTCTTAGTGACACAAACACTTCTTAGTGACACAAACGCTTCTTAGTGACACAAACGCTTCTTAGTGACACAAACACTTCTCAGTGACACAAACACTTCTTATTGACAAAACACTTCTTAGTGACACAAACACCTCTTAGTGACACAAACACTTCTTAGTGACACAAACACTTCTTAGTGACACAAACACTTCTTAGTGACACAAACACTTCTTAGTGACACAAGCACTTCTTAGTGACACAAGCACTTCTTAGTGACGCAAACACTTCTTAGTGACACAAACACTTCTTAGTGACACAAGCACTTCTTAGTGACACAAGCACTTCTTAGTGACGCAAACACTTCTTAGTGACACAAGCACTTCTTAGTGACACAAACACTTCTCAGTGACACAAACTCTTCTTAGTGACACAAACACTTCTTAGTGACACAAACACTTCTTAGTGACACAAACACTTCTCAGTGACACAAACACTTCTTAGTGACAAACACTTCTCAGTGACACAAACTCTTCTTAGTGACACAAACACTTCTTAGTGACACAAACACTTCTTAGTGACACAAACACTTCTCAGTGACACAAACACTTCTTAGTGACACAAACACTTCTTAGTGACACAAACACTTCTTAGTGACACAAACACTTCTTAGTGACACAAACACTTCTCAGTGACACAAACGTGACACAAACACTTCTTAGTGACACAAACGCTTCTTAGTGACACAAACACTTCTTAGTGACACAAACACTTCTTAGTGACACAAACACTTCTCAGTGACACAAACACTTCTCAGTGACACAAACACTTCGTAGTGACACAAACACTTCTTAGTGACACAAACGCTTCTTAGTGACACAAACACTTCTTAGTTACACAAACACTTTTTAGTGACACAAACACTTCTTAGTGACACAAACGCTTCTTAGTGACACAAACACTTCTTAGTGACACAAACACTTCTTAGTGACACAAACACTTCTTAGTGACACAAACAGTTCTTAGTGACGCAAACACTTCTTAGTGACACAGACACTTCTTAGTGACACAAACGCTTCTTAGTGACACAAACGCTTCTTAGTGACACAAACACTTCTTAGTGACAAACACTTCTCAGTGACACAAACACTTCTTAGTGACAAACACTTCTCAGTGACACAAACACTTCTTAGTAACACAAACACTTCTTAGTGACACAAACACTTCTTAGTGTCACAAACACTTCTTAGTGACACAAGCACTTCTTAGTGACACAAGCACTTCTTAGTGACGCAAACACTTCTTAGTGACACAAACACTTCTTAGTGACACAAACACTTCTTAGTGACACAAACACTTCTTAGTGACACAAACACTTCTTAGTGACACAAGCACTTCTTAGTGACACAAACACTTCTTAGTGACACAAACACTTCTTAGTGACACAAACACTTCTTAGTGACACAAACACTTCTTAGTGACACAAACACTTCTTAGTGACACAAGCACTTCTTAGTGACACAAACACTTCTTAGTGACACAAACACTTCTTAGTGACACAAACACTTCTTAGTGACACAAACACTTCTTAGTGACACAAGCACTTCTTAGTGACACAAACACTTCTAAGTGACACAAACACTTCTGCTCTCTCCATTATTGAAGTTATCTTTGCATTCGAACGAAGAAACCTGCAGACGATACGTTTCCACAATAAATATCCCCAAACGTTTTCCTTGTACCATATTCACATGCTTGTCAGTACTTTATACTCTTCTTATAAGAAATTACATTTAGTGGATACCAAACATTGCTTATAAACGAGGTGCTTGTCTGGGCAGTTTTTTATCACAACGAAACTTTATTGTCAACGAAGTCTTGCTTAGCACCGACTGGCTTCCTAAAATACTTATGGCCAATCCTACAGCCATACATGTCGGCACCACCACTCACCACCACCCATCACCCACGACCACCCAAAACCACCACCATCACCACCACCACCCATCACCCACGACCACCCAAAACCACCACCACCACCACCACCACCACCACCACCATCACCACCACCACCCATCACCCACGACCACCCAAAACCACCACCACCACCGCCATCACATTACCAAACTACTGAAGATAAACTCGGGTAATTCTTCATGATCCTGCCTTGCATGAAGGTTTGAGAAAGGGATGAATATAACTCTCAGTCTGAAAGTCAGTCACTTTGTTCCAACATGTGTGTGTAAAGACACCTCTGAACGTCAGGGAGTGCGGGGTTAGGAAGCCTCTGTAACACACCTCTGAACGTCAGGGAGTGCGAGATGAACATGCGTCTGTAAAGACGCGTCTGAACGTCAATGAGTGCGAAGTCAGGATGCGTCTCTAACACACATCTGAACGTCAGTGAGTACGAGATAAACATGCGTCTGTAAACACACGTCTGAACGTCAGTGAGTGCGGGGTCAACATGTTTACCGCGACCGCAGCTGACTTCATGCGCTTTTTAGCTGTGACAGGCGACCTGTGTGTGTGTGTGTGTGTGTGTCCACGCTGAGTGGTAGTGAGTCAGTCTCGCCATTAGGTGACGAAGACTCGAGCCTACAGCATTCCTTGGGCTGAATGACTCACATGGGATTAGAGCTTCGCGTCATTTTTTTTTTACACTAGAAAATAAACACTGAGGCTCTTGGGTAATAGACGGTGGAAAGAAAACGGAATGCATGGAGAAGTAGAGAAGGATTTAATATATGAGTGAAAAACTGTCAGCAAATTTTGTTGGGAATAATCAAAAGTTTTGGAAAGAGATAAGAATACAAATGGAGTAAATATACATTAAGAATCTTTGTATTTTGATAGTAAAAGTGTTCAGAAGCTGAATAAGGACATATATATCTCTTAGATCAGTGGTTCTCAACATTTTTTGCTCCATTTAGCCTTTTCACCAGATGTCAGAATATCATTCCCCTCTTCCCAAGATTGTCTGAATCACAAAGTGCATTCCAAATAATATGCATATAATTTATATAATTATTATTAATCTTTATTTCATTAATATTTACCTCTATTTTTAATTTAATCTGTGACATTCAATAAACTTTATTGAACGTCATATATTTAATTAGAAACAAACTACAATTCTACATAGTGTACTGAATCTTCAAGACGTCACACTTTGTTGTTGAGTAGTGGTCCTAGATTTACCCCCTGAAACACCCTAAAATTCCTCCCAGTGGGGGAATTACCCCCTGGTTGAGAACCCCTGTCTTAGAATATTTTTGAGAAATTACTGTAAGTTGGTGACAAAATGGCGTCTGAAATTTTAATTTTGAGAGAAGAAATGAGGGTAATTATTGTATAAGCCAGTTGTGAGTATGAAGGAAGTAAGCAAAGAAATAGGTACTCTGAAACTTGGTAAAACAGTTGCAATATTGACAACAGGACCGAATGAAGTGTACATGAAGATGAAGAATTAAATACATGTGCAGCATCTGGGGATCTTTGTTGTAGACGTTTCGCCATCCAGTGGCTTTATCAATACAAACTCAAAAACATAATTGAAAGGCAGTAGAACTATATGCCTGGGTGGGTGGGTGTGATTTTTACCTGCCTAGCATGGGTCAGTATGCCTGCTGCAGCGCTCCTTCTTTCTTATGTTCTTATGTATGAAGTTGGGGAAAGAGGCCATGGACTGGCAGACAGCATGTGGGGGACCTTTGTATGAAGAGAACGGGAACATGTGAGGCTGCAAGAATTATAGGGAAATAAATTTGTTGAGATAATGGGTAAAATATGACAGAATTGTGTTGATAGTGATGAGAGAGGCAGAGACTATGATTACACATGAACGGAAATAGTTTAAAATGGGAAGATGAATAGTGGATCAGATATAAATGCTAAAGCACCTAAGTGGACAGTACTTCAATAAGAAAAATGAGATTTTTCTTGCATTTTTGGATAAGTAAAGGGCATTTGACAGTGTGGATAAGAGAACGATTTAGCATGTGCTGCAAATGTGAGGAATTATTGAACGTTGTAAAGAGTTTTAATGAAGAGATGGAGGCTCGGGTTAGAGTGTGTAGAAAAGAAATGGAAAAATTTCCAGTAAATATTATCTGAGGAGATGCAGAGAAATCACTTAGTCGAAATTGAGATCCTAATGTAGGAAGTATTTGTGCCTGTCAGCTGCCGGTCATCGACTCGTTTTATTGACCACGACCAAACAGGCGCTTAAAAAAAATTCACATTACAAAATTTAATAGAATTTATTTGCAAACTGCCTTTAGTGTGTTACACGACTAAATATTCATATATGCTGTAAGGTACAGGCATTGTTAGTTTGACGTCTGCCGACTAAACGAGGATCATGACTCACGAAATCGTAATGACACGATTTCAAACAAACCATACCACGGGCGGGGATAGAACCCGCGATCAGAGAGTCTCAAAACTCCAGACCGTCGCGTTAGCCACTGGACCAGCTAGCCACAATAAGATTCGTCCAACTAGGTATATTTCTACACCATAGGAAGGTTAGCATAGGCACCACTGTGACCACAAATGCAAGTTTCGTGTCATTACGATTTCGTGAGTCATTTTGACGGCTTTAAGGGGACTTCAGCTAGAGTTCGTCACGGCCACGCTAGCTGGAGATTCGTCTGTAAAAAGTTGCATTTGTGGTCACAGTGGTGCCTATGCTAACCTTCCTATAGTGTAGAAATATATCTAGTTGGACGAATCTTATTTTGGCTAGCTGGTCCAGTGGCTAACACGACGGTCTGGAGTTTTGAGACTCTGATCGCGGGTTCTATCCCCGCCAGTGGTATGGTTTACACGAGGATCAATAAAGCTGCATGCACCCTACACACCCTACAGCCCTAAAGTATTGATTAAATTTAATTCTCAGCGTATGTACACTGAGAGACATAACCTCTCAGTGTATGTAATCTTCATACACACATTTTGCAGCAGTTCTGAAGGATTAGAATTCCTAGGAGAAGCAAATATCCTCCACCAGAATAAGTAATAAAATTATTAAAACATACAGTCGAAGAGTTCCTGATCTTTAAATACACGCGTATGACATTACCACTTACCTTCAACTAGCCAACGTTACATTAAAGAAAATGTTTTGCTTACAGGGAGGAAATAAAACGAAATGTATTTAACACCAGGGTGAAGCAGTGAAGAAAAAGGAATCTCTCGACTCAGTGTCCCATATACAAAGAAAATGAACGTGTGTCTCTGAAATCCTCTCAGCCCAGCACCAGTGTGAAAGTTATTACGACCCTACACGGTTGAGAATCTTGTCGCCTGGCAGGTGTTCCTCGTTATTATGTCTCCACAAATAAACCAGCGTGAAAACACCATGGTATCGATAATCTTGGGGTAGCGGCTTCTGAAAATAAAACCAAGCGTATGGGGCTCGTGGCTCAAGTGGTAGCGTATTCGACTCACGTGTGAAGAACCCGGGTTTGATCTGGGTTCGAGTGCAAACATCACATTAAAATGATACATAATACCATCAAGTTGATGAATAAGACACAAGTGCAGCCCTTTGGTATCTTTACCGACGAAACGTTTCGCCTGCTCAGCAGGCTATATTAATAAACATACTTTAAGAGTTTCAGTTGTGTCTTACTCAATAAGTTCAAACGTTGGGCACGTTGCAATACACCTGTTGCCTCTGTTTTTCTTAAGTAGTTACCTGGGTAATATCAGACTGTTGTGGGTCGCATCCTGTGGTAGAGTATTAGAGGACACGAACGAAAATAATTCTAACTCTACAGGGTCGTCTTCTGGAAGAATTGGAATATATATATATATATATATATATATATATATATATATATATATATATATATATATATATATATATATATATATATATATATATATGTGTGTGTGTGTGTGTGTGTGTGTGTGTGTGTGTGTGTGTGTGTGTGTGTGTGTGTGTGTGTGTGTGTGTGTGTGTGTGTGTGTGTGTGTGTGTGCATAGACTATATATATATATATATTTGTGTGTGTGTATCTGAATATACGTTAAAATGTGCAAATGTCTCTTTCCTGAAATACTTCGGATGCAAATGCGATAATATCGTCAATCTCAAACTAACAGGATAAAATTGACAAAGTTACCTCCCTTCTGGGAACCACCTGCCTGAGAAAGTTGGGAAACGATACAAGATCATGTTTGTTTCAGTCGTATACAAGAGTGTTTTGATACAGTATGTTTATTCAAGGTTTACAAGCTTTACAAACATACAAACACAAGTAAACACACGCGAGCAAACAAATACTCACACACATACACAAGCAAACACACACGCTCAAATGTATCACTACTAGTTTAATCTCTATCCCAAATGTCATTAATATCACTTTATATTATATTGCATTATATATTTGAGCCGCTAAACCCGTACGAGTCATACAACGCCTGGAAAATAGGAGACAAAGAGCAACTTGATCCAGAGAAAAGAGATATAATAATAATAATAATAATAATAATAATAATAATAATAATAATAATAATAATAATAATAATAATAATAATAATAATAATAATAATAATTTATTTCAGTATGATACAATGTTTATAGAGAGTTGGGTGACCTTTTTACACAGAGCATTTTGGTCAAACCCAGTTCCTTTGACCAAGAACCCCTAGATGGCTCCCTGTTGTGGACAAAACACCAAATAACATTGTCCAAGTTGCCTGATTGTGCGTCTGGTTCTGCAATCGGCGCTTGCACTGACTATGCGACACTGAAGGAAAATACTTCGTTGCAAATCCTACTAACTCAATACTTCTCATGGACGAAATATACTAAAAGCCTATAAACATAAAAAAAATGATTTAGGGGAAAACATCAGCCTTTTAAAAGAGGCACAAGCGAGTTTGAATGATGAAACGAGACTCCAGACTTTTAATTCTGTGCGTAACATTAAATTTCCATCAAACATCAACGCCCTCAAATGGAAAATGATTTTTTTTTACATTAGGCTACTCAGTGTTTTTCAGCTCATAGGATGTTCTAAGTGGAAAAGGTATAAAGTACCGACATCAAAAATTTAAATCAAAATCAAATTTTTATTTAAAAAATAAATTATATGAACAAATAACAATTGGAAAGCCAGAAGTATGTACAGTATTTTGTGGACAATAAAAGCGGTATGGAACATTTCAGCTAGGCCACACCTCAGCTAGGCCACACCTCAGCTAGGCCACACCTAGGCTAGGCCACACCTCGGCTAGGCCACACTTCAGCTAGGTCATACCTCATCCAGTTCACGCGCCAACTAAACCTCACCTCATCTAGGCTACACATCATCTCGACCACACCTCAGCTAGGTCACACCTTAATTAGGCCACACCTGAGGTAGAAAGCTGAACTTCTGAATGCTGCATACCTAAAAGCTGAGTATATGACTGTGGGAAACATGAACACATAATGGCAGCGTACTCCTGTCCCGGGTGCCAGCATATCCCCATACATTACTGTGGCGTCCAATTAATGGAATGGGGTAAACATTGCCTACTGATATTTACTCACAATCATGACGTGAAACACGCTCACTAAACACTGTCCAGCCAAATTTTTTCTATCGATTCTTACACAAATAACCCGCACATAGAAGAGAGGAGCTTACGACGACGTTTCGGTCCGACTTGGACCATTTACAAAGTCCAAGTCGTCTTAAGCTCCTCTCTTCTATGTGCGGGTTATTTGTGTATCGTTCCAATCACAGTATTGTCCCTTTTTTGTTATTTATCCAGTCTTCTCTTTTATAGTTTGGCTGTGAGAGTAGCGTCTATCTCGCGCGATTAGCTTTCGGAGGATAGAGCCTACAACACTCCTGGAGTGGTGGATGGCGAGTCATCGCTCCTTGATACCTTGACACACTGGATCCCTCTGTAGGTTAATCACCCCTTATTTTCTCTGTTCAACTAGGTAATAACACTGTTATGAAAAGGCTTCACTGTATTAAGGCAATTGTCGCGTGCCTGTTTTTTTTTTTTTTTTTTTTGAAGCGTTATGAATATCATAATTGCAGAGTGCTCCAGTTCCTAGGATTAAGAGCCATTAACTAGTCTTTAGGCACCCCCCTCCTCACGAAATGCTTTTTTTGCCACAATAAAATCTGTGTTGCATTGAAGGTGTTCCTTCCATTCAAGGTCTCATCAAGAATGTCAGTTGTCAGCTGTAACATATGCAAATTTATCATAAATGATATTCAGCTGGAGGATTGCAACATTCAGGGAATTTATTTTCCAATTACTGAGGAGTGCTTTCTCCTAAAGTTGTTTCTAGTTGCAGTACTTTTTACAGTATTGGTAAGCCTGATGTAACGGTACTTGTGGTGGGAAAGTTTACTGGCGTAATAACACGAGTACAGAACTTCTGATTACCTATATATATATATGTCCTGTCTAAGGGCAATGTGTGGTGTAAATATTATGCAGAAAATTCGGAGTGTGGAAATTAGGAGAAGGTGTGGAGTTAATAAAAGTATTAGTCAGAGGGCTGAAGAGGGGTTGTTGAGGTGGTTTGGTCATTTAGAGAGAATGGATCAAAGTAGAATGACATGGAAAGCATATAAATCTATAGGGGAAGGAAAGAGGGGTAGGGGTCGTCCTCGAAAGGGTTGGAAAGAGGGGGTAAAGGAGGTTTTGTGGGCGAGAGGCTTGGACTTCCAGCAAGCGTGCATGAGCGTGTTACATAGGAGTCAATGGAGACGAATGATACTTGGGACCTGACGATCTGTTGGAGTGTGAGCAGGGTAATATTTAGTGAAGGGATTCAGGGAAACCGGTTATTTTCATATAGTCGGACTTGAGTCCTGGAAATGGGAAGTACAATGCCTGCACTTTAAAGGAGGGGTTTGGGATATTGGCAGTTTGGAGGGATATGTTCTGTATCTTTATACGTATATGCTTCTAAACTGTTGTATTCTGAGCACCTCTGCAAAAGCAGTGATAATGTGTGAGTGTGGTGAAAGTGTTGAATGATGATGAAAGTATTTTCTTTTTGGGGATTTTCTTTCTTTTTTGGGTCACCCTGCCTCGGTGGGAGACGGCCGACTTGTTGAAATATATATATATATATATATATATATATATATATATATATTCTTTTCTTCGAAGACGATTCCTACGGAACCAGAATTCGCATGCATTGACGTCAAAGCTGCAGTCGACCTTTGTTAACCTAAGGTCAGCTAACTCCAGGGTGTAAACAAGGTAGTGTGAAGAAGACGAAGATAAATCTTTAAGGCTTCTGTTTTCACAGCTCCCTGATGACTGTCCCAAGGGAAGGCATTCCACTGTATTTTCGAGTAGCTGAGCAAACTTGCAGCCTTTCTCGAGAGCAAGAACCGTTTTCTTCTAGTCTTATTGAGGAAATTGTCATTTCGTTAAGTTGGCCTATCTTATTGGCATTTCTGCAGTCTTGAACATAACCAATGTCTCTACACTACCATTGTTGAAGCCAGTAATAAACTTTTCGCATCCGCAGAAAGTCTGGACCCACAGCGTTAACGTCTTGATGTTGAACAACTGAGTCATTTTCCATCTCTTGATAAATTCTTGGAAATTAACACCTTGGAGTGTGCTTCGAAGACATTATTGTTCAGTGTATGAGAGATCTGAAACTAAAAGTTATATCGCGTGGGCACTTAACGGAGATGTAAGAGAAAGAATACACTCGCTGGTTGGTCGATGACACGTATATTGGCAGTCTTGAGGGGAGTATAGCCCGGCCTACCTGTCTCGCCTTATGCTTATACTGGAACTGAGAGGAGGCCTGCGGGCAAGCGCTCACATGCGCCACTGCGTGACGTCACATGCTAGCCACTTGAACCTAGCTGGACAGGGAGCCTATATATAATATGGATGATACACCTTACGATATGGTACACAAGTATATTACATAGGAATTCAGTAATACTACTGACAGTTATCGCTCGGTATGCAAATACATCGAGCAAGATTAATTAGCTTTTAAGATATCAGTGCAAAACATTTTACATTACAAGACATAACTTTGGTACAATTATATAAATTAATAGCTATACAACGCTAACAATACAGGAACCACTGCTACTGACGCGAGATAAAACTGTTTACTGTACGAAGAATGCGCTAAAATGAATGAAATAAAGAAATTTGGAACTTGAAACTGAAAATATGACAATGTATAATGCCAAGACAAACAACACACACAGATAAAATTATATATTACGGCACATCTAGTCGACTTTCTTAGATTCAGGTATGCGGGATATATATATATATATATATATATATATATATATATATATATATATATATATATATATATATATATATATATATATATATATATATATATATATATATATATATATGTATATTGCCTTTGGCATAAAATTGAGCCCGACGATCCCATAAATCTCAGTGATATATATTGATGCTTAGTATTTGTATTTGTTTTTCACCCACATTTCACTTTTTCAAAGCCTGGCACTAAATAATTTATGCCATTTCTAAGGATTCGATCCACGACGGTCGACTGACAGTCGGCCTAATAGGCCGTACTCCTTTAACAATTGAACTATCCAAAAATTTGTTTTACAGATTAAGAGATACATTTTTTTCAGTGTTAGGAGACTTGTCCTTGAATCTTCTTATACAGGGACTTGTGTTGCATGTGAGTTAATGTTGTTAAGAAATTATTACGGAAGACTGTGTGGTGATAAACGTCTCAGCAACAGATATAAGTGTCCCAATAACAGGTGACAATGGAGACGGTTTAAGATGAATCGAAATGACTAGAAAAAATTTATGTTCATAAATAAATGAAAATTACACTAGTACTATTATTAATAACATTTTATTGTTAATTTTCAGCTAATACTATTAACATTAATAATGTTAGTATAATAATAATAATAATAATAATAATAATAATAATAATAATAATAATAATAATAATATTGTCATCTTCACAGGTCTACTAAGAATAAATGCAATATTAGTCTTAAAAGGTTGATCCATGAGCATCAACAACAACGTCAGCAAAACCCTTACAGAAATAAAATATATATATATATATATATATATATATATATATATATATATATATATATATATATATATATATATATATATATATATATATATATATATATATATATATATATATATATATATATATATATATATATATATATATATATATATATATATATATATATAATGTATAAATTCCAGGATATTTGTCATTCTTACCTTCTAGCGAGGATGGTGCGGCAGTATGATTGATGAGCTTGGTGTTGTGGTGCACAGTTTTTAAGGCGAAGGATGACTCTGTTGTCTAAATCACTCCCTCCAGTACCTGAGTGTATCACCAGCCACCACATCTGTACCTCAGGTGATGGTGAAGCCTCAGTGTTTCCTTCCAGTCCCTAGACACATTTTCATGCCTCTGTAATCTTTTGACAACCCCCCGTAGGATGGTTATGGGGTGCATGACAAAGCTATTAAACTAAACTCCTTAACGTCTAGGATCTTCATGTTACCTGTGAATCCTTCATGAAGATGCTCTTTCTCAAGGAACTCGTATCTTTCATCTGAAAAGACGTTTTTCTAATATTTTTTTACGGCTGTTAATTTTATAATGTTCACTGCACTTTTAATGACTCACGTTATCAGATATTCTTTTCATTAAGTGCTTTAGTATCAACTTTACCCTCACTTCCCCCATTTTCATAGACAGCTCGCATTTGGTTTACCAGATCGTTGCATCTTTAAAGTGAAAGAATGTTACCACCACTGGC
Organism: Cherax quadricarinatus; assembly: GCF_038502225.1. Lineage (NCBI taxonomy): Eukaryota > Metazoa > Arthropoda > Malacostraca > Decapoda > Parastacidae > Cherax > Cherax quadricarinatus. The sequence continues at coordinate 30,618,507 of NC_091324.1, forward strand.
TTCCTTCTTGATGCTTCATAAATTATGTTGGCGAGATGACCACTAGCCCTGGCAGACAGTTCCGACGACACCGCTTGACTTTGATGTCCACACCACAGCACCTTAACAAATCACTTAGATACCGCTACAATTCTGCGTCATCGTAAAGAAAACCAAGATGACTTTACTGTAAAACCGATTGCTGGCACTAATAGGCAGAGATGTTTGCATTTTTCTGATCACCGAATGAAAACTTGTCCGCAGTCTTCGCTAACACCAGAGTTATATTAACTATTTCTAATCTTATATATAATTTCTTACATCTACTTACAAGGAAATAAGACAGAATCACCAAGGTGGGTCAACAGGATATTCTGTTTTCATTCACAACTAATGATCCATGCTTCCAAATAATTTTCTCCGTGACTTAACACATCACTTATTATGTATCAGCCAGTATCCTCGCACAAGCAGGAAAAACCTCTACCCTGTAGACGGGAAGGGGAAGATTACCGCCTGACGCAGCAAGTGTTCCGCACGCGACGGAGGACCCCTCTATCTCTTTCTCTCTCTCGCTCTCCCTGAGCGTCAACGACCTATGCTCCGCTCCGCAACTGGCGATGCCGCCAGACACACTGAAGAGTTGGTGGAACCTGTCCCTCGCTGCCTCCCACACTACTACCCTCGCCAGTCGTCACTACCCTCGCCATTTACCACTACCCTCGTCACCATCACCACCATCCTTCGTAAATATCCTCACTACTACCGTTGCCACTACCCTCATCAGTACCCTCGCCACTGCACTCGCTAGGGGTCCTGTAAGACCCACTTCTCTTGGCTGATGGGACTGGTTTGTGATTTTCCTTGCGGATGGAGTTGGGGATGATGTTGGAGCAGGATCGGATTGAAACCCCTTTGCACTTGCCACACATGTTGCCACAGGAGACAACGCAAGAAGTCACACTGGAAGCCACAAATGACAACACCGGTCATACTGAAGGCCACAGGAAACATCACTGGCTAGAGACTGATTTAGGCTTTTCTGAATGGCCATTAAACGGCTTAAGCTATTTTAGTATGTATATATATATATATATATATATATATATGTATATATATGTATATATATGTATATATATGTATATATATATGTATATATATATATATACATATATATATACATATATATACATATATATACATATATATACATATATGTACATATATGTACATATATATACATATATACATAAATGTATATATATATATATATATATATATATATATATATCTATATATATATATATATATATTTATATATATATATATATATATATATATATATATATATATATATATATATATATATATATATATATATATATATGTCGTGCCGAATAGGCAGAACTTGCGATCTTGGCTTAAATAGCAACGCTCATCTTGCCATATAGGACTAGCAAAAATTTGTGTATGCAATAATTTCGCCAAAATCATTCTGAACCTAACGAAAAAAATATATTTCACTGTGTTTGTTTAGTATTAAATTATTGTAAACAAATCTAAAATATATTTAGTTGGGTTAGGCTAAAATAAATTTTTCTTGTTATAATAAGGTTAGGTAAGTTTTCTAAGATTCTTTTGGAGCAAAATTAAATTTTTTTACATTAACATTAATGAAAAAAATATATCTTTAAGCGTATAAGAGAAAATTTTAGAAAGGCCTTAATTTTAAATGAGCTCTTGCTAATTAACCAGTTTTACATATTCGGCACGACATATATATATATATATATATATATATATATATATATATATATATATATATATATATATATATATATATATATTTGTGTGCAGAACAACCATTGTGAAAAAAGAAGAATAGTGAACTTCAAAGGGTTTTCGTGATTTCTCCTCTCACATTATCTAGGAACTATAAAATAAAAGATTGGCAGAAGGCATATAAGGGCGAGAATACACTTCACGGTCAACATACAACACAAACCTTTTATGATGATGCGGGTGAGGTGGTCAAGGACCTGACAGACATAGCTTATATTCTTCCCAAGCTTTAAGATTTTAACTTGTCGAATATATCTTAAATTCTTCAAAATTCTGTTAGTTATAAATGAGTTTAATTTGTACAATCCTAAACCAATATTCATATTACTTTCAAAACAATTTTTTGTGAAGTTTGATTCTGTTATATTTCTCTCAACCATGGACCTGCTTGATGCAACTTTTTCTACCTTTTGAAAATCATTTGGATGGTTAAAATCTCTCACATGAAAAAACAGAACAATTCTAATACTATATTTATGTTATTGTAATCTTAGTAAGGTACTTCACAAGTTGAGAGGCGCTGATGGTAATATGTGAATATTCACTCACACTATGAGTAGCACTGTCTTTATTTCAGCATGTTTACCCTCAGGATGAGTGGCACTGTCCAACATTACCCTTCGAGGCAAAATATTACTGAGCAAACACATAATTCCGTATATGCACGAACGAATCAGTATGTCAGAACAGCGATAACCCAGTGTGTAGTATCTGACAAGACTGATGAGTGACCACCCTGTGAGAGTAACGACCCCGTGTGAATGACGACTCCATGTGAAAGCCGTTCCTTCTCTTATTACTCTCACAGCAAACACAAACTAAACCTTTTCCTAGGAAAAAAAAAATATCAATCAATAGCCCCAACCCAGTTTCACACATCCCCACACATATACACACAAGAGTCTCTCTCTTTTTTTTTTTTTTTTTTTTTTTTTTTTTTTTTTTTTTTTTTTTTTTTTTTTTTGTTACACAGGGTTTGGCAAGGTTAAGGATCCCTAGCTTTATTGACAAGCTATTTACAGGTTAAGGATTCCTAACTTTATTGGCAAGCTAAGAGCTGTTACCTACATCAGCTCATTTGGAAGCATTTTTATTGTTATGAGACGTACAAGTAGGGAACAGGATGAAGTTGGAGCCATCTGTGGGCCAGCATTTTCATTTGATCAACTGACTTTATCTCGTTGACATCATTATGCTGTACGAATGTGTTCCATACTCGAGTCATCCTGGGTATATATGATCTCAGATGGAGTGATGTTCTGGAGAAGGGTACAGCCAGAGTGAAGTTGCTGCTTTCTGTCCGTCTTGTGGCATAAAAGCTTGTTTCACGCTGTCCTCGAAGTGGATCCAAGTGTGGTACTTTGACAATATTGGCCTTGTACGTAACAGTAAGGCC
>NC_091324.1:30629223-30646723 GCF_038502225.1 Cherax quadricarinatus
TTGCAAACCTTTGCACTTTCTCTAATTTCTTGACGTGTGTGTGTGTTTGTGTGTGTGTGTATACTCACCTAGTTGTACTCGCCTAGTTGACTCAGGCTGCAGGGGTCAAGTCCAAGCTCCTGGCCCCGCCTCTTCACTGGTCGCTACTAGGTCACTCTCCCTGAACCTTGAGCTTTATCATACCTCTGCTTAAAGCTATGTATGGGTCCTGCCTCCACTACATCGCTTCCCAAACTATTCCACTTCCTGACTACTCTGTGGCTGAAGAAATACTTCCTAACATCCCTTTGATTCATCTGTGTCTTCAACTTCCAACTGTGTCCCCTTGTTGCTGTGTCCCATCTCTGGAACATCCTGTCTTTGTTCATCTTGTCTATTCCTCTCAGTATTTTGTATGTCGTTATCATGTCCCTCCTATCTCTCCTGTCCTCCAGTGTCGTCAGGTTGATTTCCCTTAACCTCTCCTCGTAGGACATACCTCTTAGCTCTGGACTAGTCTTGTTGCAAACCTTTGCACTTTCTCTAGTTTCTTTACGTGCTTGGCTAGGTGTGGGTTCCAAACTGGTGCCGCATACTCCAATATGGGCCTACCGTACACGGTGTACAGGGTCCTGAACGATTCCTTATTAAGATGTCGGAATGCTGTTCTGAGGTTTGCAAGGCGCCCATATGCTGCAGCAGTTATTTGGATGATGTGCGCTTCAGATATGCCTGGTGTTATACTCACCCCAAGATCTTTTTCCTTGAGTGAGGTTTGTAGTCGCTGGCCCCCTAGACTGTACTCCGTCTGCGGTCTTCTTTGCCCTTCCCCAATCTTCATGACTTTGCACTTGGTGGGGTTGAACTCCAGGAGCCAGTTGCTGGACCAGGTCTGCAGCCTGTCCAGATCCCTTTGTAGTTCTGCCTGGTCTTCGATCGAATGAATTCTTCTCATCAACTTCACGTCATCTGCAAACAGGGACACTTCGGAGTGTATTCCTTCCGTCATGTCGTTCACAAATACCAAAAACAGCACTGGTCCTAGGACTGACCCCTGTGGGACTCTGCTGGTCACAGGTGCCCACTCTGACACCTCGCCACGTACCATGACTCGCTACTGTCTTCCTGACAAGTATTCCCTGATCCATTGTAGTGCCTTCCCTGTTATCCCTGCTTGGTCCTCCAGTTTTTGCACTAATCTACCCACCCTTCTCTCTCTTGTCTTACTGCTGTCACCATGTCATAGAACTCCAGTAGGTTTCTCACACAGGATTTCCCGTCCCTGAAACCATGTTGGCTGCTGCTGCTGTTGATGTGTGTGTGTGTGTGTGTGTGTGTGTGTGTGTGTGTGTGTGTGTGTGTGTGTGTGTGTGTGTGTTTGTGTGTGTGTGTGTGTGAGTGTGTGTGAGTGTGTGTGTGTTAGTTACCATTCTGTCCTAGGCACATGTCGATTGTGTGTGTGTGTGTGTGTGTGTGTGTGTGTGTGTGTGTGTGTGTGTGTGTGTGTGTGTGTGTGTGTGTGTGTGTGTGCGTGTGTGTGTGTATGTGTATGTGTGTGTGTTTGTGTCTGTCTGTCTGTCTGTCCGGCTGTCTGTCTGTCTGTCTGTGGAAGAGAATGCCAGAGGTAGAACTTGCATTTCCAATAATGTTGGGTATTAGCTGAGACGCGGTTAATTGTTTATATATAAATATAAATACGCTGATGGTGCAGCAAAAGTAGCTGCTGTAGCAGCACCACCAGCAACTACAGCACCACCACCAGCAACTACAGCACCACCACCAGCAACTACAGCACCACCACCAGTAACTACAGCACCACCACCAGCAACTACAGCACCACCACCAGCAACTACAGCACCACCACCAGTAACTACAGCACCACCACCAGCAACTACAGCACCACCACCAGTAACTACAGCACCACCACCAGTAACTACAGCATCACCACCAGTAACTACAGCACCACCACCAGCAACTACAGCACCACCACCAGCAACTACAGCACCACCACCAGCAACTACAGCACCACCACCAGCAGCTACAGCACCACCACCAGCAACTACAGCACCACCACCAGCAACTATAGCACCACCAGCAGCAACTACAGCACCACTACCAACAACTACAGCACCACCACCAGCAACTACAGCACCACCACCAGTAACTACAGCACCACCACCAGCAACTTCAGCACCACCACCAGCAACTATAGCACCACCACCAGCAACTAAAGCACCACTACCAACAACTACAGCACCACCACCAGCAACTACAGCACCACCACCAGTAACTACAGCACCACCACCAGTAACTACAGCACCACCACCAGTAACTACAGCACCACCACCAGTAACTACAGCACCACCACCAGTAACTACAGCACCACCACCAGCAACTATAGCACCACCACCAGCAACTACAGCACCACCACCAGTAACTACAGCACCACCACCAGTAACTACAGCACCACCACCAGCAACTATAGCACCACCACCAGCAACTACAGCACCACTACCAACAACTACAGCACCACCACCAGCAACTATAGCATCACCACCAGTAACTACAGCAGCACCACCAGCAACTACAGCACCACTACCAACAACTACAGCACCACCACCAGCAACTACAGCACCACCACCAGTAACTACAGCACCACCACCAGCAACTTCAGCACCACCACCAGCAACTACAGCACCTCCACCCGCAACTACAGCACCACCACCAGTAACCACAGCACCACCACCATTAACTACAGCACCACCACCAGCAACTACAGTACCACCACCAGCAACTACAGCAGCACCACCAGCAACTACAGCACCACCACCAGTAACTACAGCACCACCACCAGCAACTACAGCACCACCACCAGCAACTACAGCACCACCACCAGTAACTACAGCACCACCACCAGTAACTACAGCACCACCACCAGTAACTACAGCACCACCACCAGCAACTACAGCACCACCACCAGTAACTACAGCACCACCACCAGTAACTACAGCACCACCACCAGTAACTACAGCACCACCACCAGTAACTACAGCACCACCACCAGCAACTACAGCACCACCACCAGCAACTACAGCACCACCACCAGCAACTACAGCACCACCACCAGCAACTACAGCACCACCACCAGCAACTACAGTACCACCACCAGCAACTACAGCACCACCACCAGTAACTACAGCACCACCACCAGCAACTACAGCACCACCACCAGTAACTACAGCACCACCACCAGTAACTACAGCACCACCACCAGCAACTACAGCACCACCACCAGTATCTACAGCACCACCATCAGCAGGAGGGAAGAAGCATATATTTACAACAGTCTCCTAGCTGAGGTAGCTTGGCTTATCACATGATTTTTCGACTTTTCAGGAAGAAATTGGCTCATGCATCTTCATTGCTGCGGTCCTCTTCGCTCTGATGATCAACAAACACTTGTACCAACCACATTACAGGGACACACCTGTCGTTACAGAGATACTGCTAACACGCGTTCCATCACACCTACGTGTGTTCTGGCAACACCAGCTCCACCACACCTACATGTGTTCTAGCAACGCTAGTTTCACCATACCTTACATGTGTTATAGTAGCACTCATTCCACCACACCTCCGTATGTTTAGGCAACACTGGTTCCATCACACTAACGTGTGATCTGGTAACACTGTGTATTGGATCAGAGGAGGGAGGAATGAAACCTGGCTAACTGCTTCTCTGACAAACCATCCTGGCTTTGCAGCTTCAAGTAAATAATTATAATGAGACAGAAAATAATAAAAATAAAAATAAAAAATAAATAATAATAAATAGTAATAACAACAACAACAACAACAACAATAATAATAATAATAATAATAATAATAATAATAATAATAATAATAATAATAATAATAATAAGAAGAAGAAGAAGAAGAAGAAGAAGAAGAAGAAGAAGAAGAAGAACCAGGACATGAAGCGTGAAAGTCTACGGCTGTGGCTACCCAGATTTCACTTACATATCTTGACTTACACTGTCGGTAATTTAAAAGGTTCGCTTCCACTGGATCACTGGTTTTTGGTGGTGACTGGCACTACATGGGCAGTTTCCGGGCTTTATTGCAGTGTCTAACACCAGCATGCGGTCAGCGGAGGCAGAGAGAGACTGTTATTTCGTGCTTAGGCTGCCTAATGGAAAGGCATGGATAAATATCGGTACTGATGAGGTGTGTTCTCTAGTACCCTCATATTCTCAGTGAATACTGTGGAACAGGGAGTTGGTGTCCCTCTGCTAGTTAACAGCACTGATATTGTGGAGGAGAGATAACCAGCCATTCTGGCAGCCAAAATTGTGTCGTGCAGGGGTGGGCAACTGTGTGGCAGACACGATTGTGTGTCGTGCAGGGTTGGGCAACTGTGTGGCAGACACGATTGTGTGTCGTGCAGGGGTGGACAGCTGTGTGGCAGACACGATAGTGTGTCGTGCAGGGTTGGGCAACTGTGTGGCAGACACGATTGTGTGTCGTGCAGGGGTGGGCAACTGTGTAGCAGACACGATTGTGTGTCGTGCAGGGGTGGACAGCTGTGTGGCAGACAAGATTGTGTGTCGTGCAGGGGTGGGCAACTGTGTAGCAGACACGATTGTGTGTCGTGCAGGGGTGGACAGCTGTGTGGCAGGCATGATTGCGTGTCGTGCAGGGGTGGACAGCTGTGTAGGAGACAAAATTGTATGTCGTGTAGGGGTGGACAGCTGTGTGGCAGACAAGATTGTGTGTCGTGCAGGGGTGGGCAACTGTGTAGCAGACAAGATTGTGTGTCGTGCAGGGGTGGGCAGCTGTGTGGCAGACACGATTGTGTGTCGTGTTGGGGTGGACAACTGTGTGACAGACAAGATTCTATGTCGTGCCGGGGTGGACAACTGTGTGGCAGACACGATTGTGTGTCGTGCAGCGGTGGACAACTGTGTGGCAGGCAAGATTGTGTGTCGTGCAGGGGTGGACAGCTGTGTGGCAGGCAAGATTGTGTGTCGTGCAGGGGTGGACAGCTGTGTGGCACACAATATTGTGTGTCGTGCAGGGGTGGTCAACTGTGTAGCAGACAAGATTCTGTGTCGTGCCGGGGTGGACAACTGTGTGGCAGACACGATTGTGTGTCGTGCAGGGGTGGACAACTTTGTGGCAGACAAGATTGTCTGTCGTTCAGGGGTGGGCAACTGTGTGGCAGATAAAATTGTGTGTCGTGCAGGGGTGGGCAACTGTGTGGCAGACACGATTGTGTGTCGTGCTGGGATGGACAACTGTGTGGCAGACAAGATTGTGTGTCGTGCAGGGGTGGACAACTTTGTGGCAGACAAGATTGTCTGTCGTTCAGGGGTGGGCAACTGTGTGGCAGATAAAATTGTGTGTCGTGCAGGGGTGGACGGCTGTGTGGCAGAGAAGATTGTGTGTCGTGCAGGGGTGGGCAACTGTGTGGCAGACAAAATTGTGTGTCGTGCAGGGGTGGACAGCTGTGTGGCAGACAAGATTGTGTGTCGTGCAGGGATGGACAGCCTTGTGGCAGACAAGATTTTGTCGTTTAGGGGTGGGCAACTGTGTGGCAGACAAGATTGTGTGTCGTGCAGGGGTGGACAACTGTGTGGCAGACAAGATTGTGGTCGTGCAGGGGTGGACAACTGTGTGGCAGACAAGATTGTCGTCGTGTTGGGGTGGACAGCTGTGTGGCAGACAAGATTGTCGTCGTGCAGGGGTGGGCAACTGTGTGGCAGACAAGAGTGTCGTCGTGCAGGTTTTGAGAGGTAGTGCTGAGTTATGAAAGCTTGAGATCCGAGTTAACTGAGTCATTTCATATAGAAGTGGGACCAGGGACCACGGTTTGAGTGAAGCAGATTGCGGAGCATTTGTTAAGAGACGCGACTGAATTAGTAACAAGGTTCAGAAATCGTGTAGTAGGCTCGTGCTCTTAATATACACTGGAGGCTTTGCTTAACTATAGATCTGATGCTGGAATTAACCTAAGTTTATATTATTCTATTTTGTCCACGGAGTAAAGAAACATAACTCCAGTATACCGCTGATACACAAGCTGATGCTTAACCACAGGTATACAGCAGTGGTATACCTTCTGATGATTGCTTTACATTGGAAAATGTGGAATACAAGCAACAACACATTCTAGGTTTCAAAGCCTGATAAAGCACCCAGGAACAAAATCATCGCTAGAGTTTTATAAGATATGTTGATCCCCTCATAAAGTGTACGTTAACAAAACTTCTTAACTTTGTCTTTAACTTCCGACAAGTGATACTCAAGCTGCCACTGTTTTTTTCAGTCTTTAACTTGAAGAACTTCAAGACAACCAAGAACTGACGTTCAATGTCTCTTAAATAGTGATAGATTATAAGATTATTTTTGGCTCTTGGTAACACAAAAATAGCATTCATTCCCCCAGTGTAGTAAAGCTTTCTCGAGCAGGAATATTGCAGCACTAGAGACCAGGCTGTCTCAACTCGTATACTATTATGACTCCCCAACGTGCAATGCGACAATCGACCCTATTGACTTTCAGTATGTCATTAATCATAATGATAGGGGATTTCTTTGAATTGATAACCCTTGTATCCGTGTTGGATAATTGAATAAATGCATTACATAAATATAATTGTGGGAAACTCTTAAAAAGTAAACATGTGCGTCAGAATTTTATGAGGTTGTACAAGGGCAAGTATGTTCTTCATCAGTAATTTTTATTTACCCTTCATTAGAAAACTCTCTCCAGGATGTTGATCTATGTTCCTCTTATTCCGTGGCTTGTTCTTTGTAGTATTTTGTTTCCTGAGCTAACCAGACTTTTCACGATGATGTGACAATGGTCATGATTAGTAGAGTCTAGATTTTTATTTTGCAGCAGTAACTTGAGTTGTGATACCCAGTATAATTTAACAGGGCACGTACATCAAAAGGTGCGTATCCTTCAGTATTCAAGCACACCGAAGTGTGTATATTTCAGAGTATATACACTAAGAAATATGTATCTGTGTATATATACTGAAAGGTGTGTATCCCTCAGTTTATATAGACAACGAATTTACTTTAATTTATATTTAAATTGCACCTATTATGACGCAGATACAGTCGACGGATTTTAAGCCCAATAAACTAACTAGCATATATTGTAACAATTTGGAAACCGCAGCACTGTTACGTAGGACACTGTGTTCCTTAACGTGTCAAAGATGTATGATAGCAGCGCTGTTACTTAGGATAAAAGACTGTAATCTCTCATGGCACAAGAATGTAGGATCACTGTAACCTCTCTTTCTCATCACTTACCACATTGGAATAAGATAACATATAGGGAACTGTTTTTTCTAACTTCATAACTCTCTACCTGGTAATGTTCAGTCACTCCCAGACAATCACCAATTATTGCATCTTAATGTTTTACTAAACGGTCTGTGATATCACTTTTGTGATGTTACTGTATGATATATATATATATATATATATATATATATATATATATATATATATATATATATATATATATATATTCGGCACGACACATATATATATATATATATATATATATATATATATATATATATATATATATATATATATATATATATATATATATATATATTATATATGTCGTGCCGAATATGTAAAACTGGTCAATTAGCAAGAACTCATTTAAAATTAAGTCCTTTCTAAAATTTTCTCTTATACGTTTAAAGATATATTTTTTTCATTAATGTTAATGTAAAAATTTTTAATTTTGCTCCAAAAGAATCTTAGAAAACTTACCTAACCTTATTATAACAAGAACAATTTATTTTAGCCTAACCCAACTAAATATATTTTAGAATTGTTTACAATAATTTAATACTAAACAAACACAGTGAAATATATTTTTTTCGTTAGGTTCAGAATGATTTTGGAGAAATTATTGCATACACAAATTTTCACTTGTCTTATATGGCAAGATGAGCGTTGCTATTTAATCAAGATCGCAAGTTCTGCCTATTCGGCACGACATATATATATATATATATATATATATATATATATATATATATATATATATATATATATATATATATATATATATATATATATATATATATATATATATATATATATATATATATATATATATATTTATATATATATATATATATATATATATATATATATATATATATATATATTAGTTTTGAATTTGTTGTTCAGTTGTATTATGCTTGTACCTTACCTTAACCTGCCTATATTGTGCTTATTCTAGATCATCTTGCTCTCTAGGAGAACCACCTGGCCTTTTGTCTAGGAGAAGCACCTAGTCTTCTTTCTAGGATATTCTTCTAGCTTGCTTGCTAAGAGATGCTTATAGTCTTTTTTGTAGGAGAATTATCTAGCCTTCTTTCTGGGATATGCTACTAGCCTTCTTTCTAAATGTTCCTAGCCTTCTTGCTAGATGTTCCTAGCCTTCTTTCTAGATGTTCATAGCCTTCTTTCTAGAAAAATTAACTAGCCTTCTTTCTTGGAGATGCTTGTAGCCTTCTTCCTGGGAGATTCTACTAACTTTCTTTCTAGGAGATACTCCTTTCCTTCTGTCTAGGCATTTACTATTTTATTACTTAAATTTACCTTTAAATAATTAAGATAGTTATATAAATATATTTTTTATTTTAGTATACTTTGACTTTATTTTAATTAAGTTTACAGTGATATTTTTTTTTCATTTCTATTTTAATTTCACATTGTAGAATGTTAATCTGTTTTGTTATTATTTTGAATATTTCACTCATTTTTTTTTTATTTTCCATGACGCACATTGTAATTGCCTACAAATTATTTTTACATGTTTTTTTACATATTTTCTAATTTATAATACCGTATATAAACAAGAGTAAAACTATTTTGTCTCTCAAAGTAACTGAGGAGCCTTTGCATGTCCTAATACCATATAATGCACTAGCTACACTTGTAAAATCTATGGGGGGGGGGAATAAAACCAGAAAACATGTTTCAAGAGTATACACAGACACTTAGTTACACACTCATCATTTATGCTCTCAGGGAGTGGTTTCAAGACGACCTTCTTCGCTCCATCAGTCGCTGCTTTCTCTAGTGCAAACCTTCTTTCATGTTTCCATCTCAAGATCTTCTTTCTGACGTGTTTGTAGTGCGTTAGTCATTCTCCTTCTTTCTATATACAGAGCGTTCGCCGCCTCGCCCACACACGCGTCCATCATCTTTGTTAACTCACTGCTGCCTTCTTGGCGCGCCTTTGTTAGGTATGAAATGGTAAGACATACCCACACCATAGTAAACACAAATAGAATATTTGCTTACGTGAATGCCTTTACCATCGTTCGTTTGTTAACCTAGTTTGTTAACCTTAGTGTGTCATGGTTAGTTCAGACTCGGCTTCTTAGTGTACCATTGTTAACTCAGTCATGGTTTCTTGGTGTACCATTGTTGGCCAGAACTCTTCTATAAAGAACTATCAAAGATGAAGGTTCTTAGAGTGTTTGAAGGGCGTGGCGCCCAAACATTTGTGGACAGATGCGAGTATATAGAACTGACCTTCTATATACGTTTCGATATAAGAAGAGTGAAAGCTAGGGAGAAATAATCTCTAAATAGACTGTTTCTGTATACTTATGTTCACAGATTAAGCGCTGTTGTATTACCTAATTCTCTCTCTCTCTCTCTCTCTCTCTCTCTCTCTCTCTCTCTCTCTCTCTCTCTCTCTCTCTCTCTATTTTTTTTTTTTTTTTTTTTTTTTTTTTTTTTTTTTTTTTTCTCTGTCTCTGTACAGGGTTAGGAGGATCCCTAGCTTTACTGACAGCTATTTACAGGTTAAGGATTCCTAACTTTATTGGCAAGCTAAGAGCTGTTACCTACATCAGCTCATTTGAAAGCATTTTTATTGTTATGAGACATACAAGTAGGAAACAGGATGAAGTTGGAGCCATCTGTGGGCCAGCATTTTCATTTGATCAACTGACTTTATCTCGTTGACATCATTATGCTGTACGAATGTGTTCCATACTCTAGTCATCCTGGGTATGTATGATCTCAGATGGAGTGATGTTCTGGAGAAGGGTACAGCCAGAGTGAAGTTGCTGCTTTCTGCCCGTCTTGTGGCATAAAAGCTTGTTTCACGCTGTCCTCTCTTTCTCTCTCTTTCTCTCTCTCTCTCTCTCTTTCTCTCTTTCTCTCTCTCTTTCTCTCTTTCTCTCTCTCTCTCTTTCTCTCTCTTTCTCTCTCTTTCTCTCTCTCTTTCTCTTTCTCTCTCTCTCTTTCTCTTTCTCTCTCTTTCTCTCTCTTTCTCTCTCTCTCTCTCTCTCTCTCTCTCTCTCTCTCTCTCTCTCTCTCTCTCTCTCTCTCTCTCTCTCTCTCTCTCTCTCTCTCTCTCTCTCTCTCCTATTCACCCTGCTCACATCTTACCATTATAAAAGTAATCAATGGCAAGCTTCGCTTAATATCCACAAGGCACTACAGCACTTGTATAGCCTCCTCACTCTGAAAGTTCTCTCGATAAAGATTTGCATATACAGCAGACTGGCTCACATGCACCCGCCGCCACAGCCGCCAACGGTCATAACCGCCACCGCCACAAACGGTTGTAGCAGCAGCCGCTAACGGCTGGCGGCGCCGGCGCTGGACATTCAAGCTGTGTCCGTTGAGACGTCCTTAAATTTTATCATGCAGTCTCCATTGTTTCCCCTTCTTGCGTTTTTCTGTGTTTTTCTAATTGCGCTGAAAACTTTCACGGACTGTTAATTTCATTCTCTTCAGAGATGTGCATTTATCTTAATGTTCTAGTTCTTGTTATTGCTCTGGAAAAAGATGATGGTTTAGGTGACTGAGAAGTTTAAAACTTTTGTTTATTTTTAGTTTCTGGAAGTTTATTTTTTTCTTTTTTTTTGTTCTTTTAGAACGACTTGGACTTCCCAGTCATAGTTTGACGCATGTCATGTGCTGGTGATCAAGTTTGTTAACTTTATTAATGTTTTGTTCTTTTGTTGGCATACCTCTAAAGTGTCAAATAAAGTAATAAATGCAGTGGGTTACTTTGAATCTGTTTCGAGGGAAGTTCATTTCTTGAAGACTTCAGACAAGAGCTTGACATCTTAATCAAGCTAACATTTTCTAAATGATAATTTAAAGCCATTTCATATTACCCTTGTGGTCAGACACTGCAGTAACTAGAGGTCAGTCAAGGAGAAAAGGGCACAACACCGTGACTGGAACAATACAGTATTGATCTTCTTATCTTCATTTTTTCGTTATTCTCTTTAATGTAGTTTTAGAGATAAAAAAAAAAGAGAGGCGTTAATGATAATAACGATAATTGGATGATAACGGCGGGTTAATTATCAACGTTCACTGTGTAGGAGAAATATTAGGACTGGATAATGAAGGGAAAATTATGCTAATTACGATGATTTGTACCATAATGAGCCTCAAAATTAAAGTATATTGTTGCAGCCCAAAAAATGCATCCTATGGGCTTTTCAAAAAAATTTAACACTTGAAAATTAAGGATTTTTCTTATCATTTCTGTGATTTACTTTCTGACTGGTTTCGAAATTTTTTTCCTCTAACAATTCGACTTTCTTGTTGATTGCCTATTCAACCAGACTGTTGGCATGTAGGGCCCGCTAGCCCACCTAGACATCACAGCCTGGTTGATCTGGCACTAGCTGGCGGTAGTAGTCTGCATTTGCTCCAACAACGTTTCTGATACATGCTAGTAGCAGACTACTGAATCTGGGCACACTTATGCTAACATAGTATTATTTTATTGTATCCATGAGTCCCATTCTATTTTGCTGACTTTATTTTACATTTCCTCCCATATTTGTGACTGCTGCAAGTTGCTGGAATAATGTGTAGATTCAAGATTGTCGCCTCAGCTTGGATGTATATATTATAACATTTCTCTTTCTTCTCTCATCCATAGAGTATATTCTTTATACAATTTCGAGCTCTGATATATATTGTGCCTTTAATGGAGATGTTAGCTTAAAACAGTGTTATAAACATGAGAGCACATGTATTTGCATATTTTTAAGGGAAGCGCTAAACCAGTAGTACTACTGGTAAATACACACACACACACACACACACACACACACACACATGTATATATATATATATATATATATATATATATATATATATATATATATATATATATATATATATGTATATGTATATGTATATATATATATATATATATATGCCAAATGAATAGGTAAAACTGGTCAATTAGCAAGAACTTATTTAAAATTAAGTCCTTTCTAAAATTTTCTCTTATACTTTTAAAGATATATATATTTTTTCTTCATTTACGTTAATATAACACTTAATAATTTTGTACCAAAAGAACCTTAGAAAACTTACCTAACTTTATTATAACAAGCTCAATTTAACTTAGCCTAATCCAACTAAATATATTTTAGACAAGTTTACAATAATTTAATAATAAACAAACACAATGAAATATATTTTTTTCGTTTGGTTCAGAATGATTTTTGCGAAATTATTGCATACACAAAATTTCGCTTGCCTTGATCGGCAAGAAAAGCGTTGCTATTTGAGCCGAAATCGCAAGCTTTACCCACTCGGGACGACACACACACGTGTGTGTATATATATATATATATATATATATATATATATATATTATATATATTATATATATATATTATATTATATATAGTCTATATGCAAAACAACCACTCTGAAAGAATAGAGAAATTCCAAGCGCTTTCGTGAGTACTCACATTATCAAGGAACTATGAAAGTAAAGCATCCAAGGAAGCTATATAAGGGGTCTGGCCGGCACCTCACTATCAGATCCCACAACGGTTTAATCACCTGACGCGCGCCGACCCAACTTGGATAGGTCCTTGGCACAACTCACCCCACAAACTATTCTACCCAAGAAATAAGAAATTTTAAAGATCTTATTGCATATATATATATATATATATATATATATATATATATATATATATATATATATATATATATATATATATATATATATATATATCAGTCATCGCTTACAAATTATTTGCTGGTATCGCATTACATTGAATATTGCAGTATAGTTATGTAAGAAATAATTAACACATATTTGCGAAATACAGTTTGAGGTATGATGTATTATATTTCGAATATACTGACAGATGTATAAAATAAAATAAAATAAGAGGAGTTCTCTTATTTTATTAAAAATGGGAAGAAGATTTTTAAGTGTAACACGACTGTCATTGCACAAAGTTGAGTAAAGGCAAAGTTTTCTTGTAACTTTTGGTACAAACTGTCTTTCTTTAGTGGTTATATTGTCTTGCTTGTGTCCCAGTTATGTTAAGTGCTTACAGGAAACAAGTTTGTGGACAAAAATATTTCATTACTTTGTTTTAAATGCTCACTAATTCGGATTATTTTCGTGGAGCCCTTAATTAAGAGCATTTAGGTACAGTTGTTGGTAGCTTTGCTAAGGTTTGCAAGTCCCCGTTACCAAACATCGTGTTCCTATCCTCCCTAAACTCCTATCATAAAAAAAAAAATACCAAGACCCTTCTTATAAGAGACGCAAATATTGAGGGAGACGCAGTAACCATCACCTGTACCCACGTAGCCGTGAAGGCGTCATTACTCGCAGGTGAGGAAAGATGAACACCTAGTTATTCCCTGCCTCCTCCTACGTGGCCTCGGCTGTAGCTGTTATCCTCTGAAACTCGACTACTGTAGGAGTCACATCCTGGGATAACCTGATTCACCTCCTCTCAAGGAAGCAGTTAATTAAACTTATGAAAAGATGGTAATTTGCCACTTTTTTGTCAGTAAAATGGTCTAAGGGTCAATTTTCGTTATGTAAAACAGCTTAATTTATCCACTCTATCTTAGAACTTGCATATGTTTAGCTAAAGCTTGTCCTCGAGAAAGGAAATAAAGTTTCAGGTGATCCAAAGATCTGTTTTATTACTATGAAGTTTACATAGCTTCAAAGTTTCCAAAGTTAGGTAGCCGTTGGGGATAATTATTCCCCTTATAACTAAGACTCGAATTATGTGAGAGGAAATTTTACGTTTTTTACCCTTGCAGGAAAACAGACGTAGGAAAGGAGTCGTATTTCTTTCAACACTTCCTCAGGAAGCTGCCTAGACAATCTATAATAATAATAATAATAATAAAATAATAATAATAATAATAATAATAATAATAATAATAATAATAATAATAATAATAATAATAATAACAATAATAATAATCAGTGGCATCTTGTAAACTGATTAGCATCAACGGAAAATAGTAACGAGAAAATCATTTTAATTTGCAGCACTATTTTTGTATGCACATTGTTGCACCATCTTTATTTACACTCAGTGGAGCTTCATGATATATACACCTTAAAGTGTGTATCTCTTAGTATATACAAATTGAGAGTTTATTTTAAACCTTATTTTAGGAATTAATATGTTCTTGACTTATTGTAAACAGGCTACGTGTAGCCTTAATGACCCTCGGTCAGGTTAAGGGTTTTAAATCCAATTAACAAACCAACCAAGCCCCTTTAAGGAGGGTTTTCTATTTTTCTTCTTTCTTTGGCCTAGAGCCCTTCTAAGTTTTCCTGTTCCTTCCATTGCACTTTCTCATTTGCATGCGTCTGCTGAGGGCAATCATTTTTCTTTAGCCCAAGAAGGCATCCAAAATCTCTGGGCAGAATTCTATTTGTGGCTACCCATTCCCCCCACCCTCTTATCTCCTACACAACTCCCCTTTAACCTACTACTCCCCCACACCCCCTCACTTACACCTACATCCTTTAACCGCAACCTTACAATCTTTCACCTCCTTCCCTACCCCAACTCCCTATCCATCCCTCGTATATACATTACCTCTTATAATCTTCATGTCACCATTACGTCCCATAGCCTTCACCCCATCCCTCCCTTCTGTTCTAACACCCCCCTTCCCCCCACCTTCCATACCCACTTAATAGTAAGTGTAGATTTGCTATAACTCAAGCTTTTAGCTAATAGATTGATAAAGACACTTAACCCATTGTGGAATACTTGACGATATCTTCATCGACCTACTCACATAGCCCAGCTCAGACTAAAGGAAAGACCTGCGATGCAAAACAAGCTTTAAATGGGACAACGTTACGCTGTGTAGTGCTTTATTAAATTCGTAACTTGATTCAGCACGAATCAAGTTACTTTTTTTCTGTAACTCATGTATTTTGGTTGCTGCTGTCAGCAGTCTGCTGAGAATAGTAACGAAATCTGTCAGTAGTAACGAAATTTGTGAGCCTGAGATACCTCAGGCTGACAGAATTCATTATTTTATCCTGAGTAACTGAAAATGGCAGGTTAAATATAGCTAGTTTTTGTTCCTACACTAACTATAATATTCAACAACAAAAATCCTCGTAGACAAGGATACCTCAGTGAGATCAACATTCTGACGTCGAGCCTTGACTTCTGCATCGTCAACTCAGACTAAAGGGGCTTTAAAAGGCCATATAAAGGAGATGAACCGAAGGGAACTGATGCACCAATGTTGACGTACCAACTAAGCAGAGAAGATGGACCAAAGCGGACCACACTAGCGAACCGAACCAGAAGAGGAAACAAAGAATATAAACCACAACAAAGAGATAAAATTAAATATATGGACCAGTCATACCAGATGAAGCAAGTGAGTCAGTTGAAACAAGAAAACCAAACATCAGAAACGTCAAAGATACATGACGAGCAAAACATACCAAATAAACGAGATCAAAAGAGCCACATAAACTACAATAACAAAGCAGACCAAACGGGCGAGGGATCAAACAGGACACACACACACACACACACACACACACACACACACACACACACACACACACACACACACACACACACACACACACACACACACACACACACACAGATTCAATCTTTCCACCCGGATATCAAACCCTCAGGAAAGAGATAGGGGGGACATGATAACGACATACAAAATACTGAGGGGAATTGACAAGGTGGACAAAGACAGGATGTTCCAGAGTTTGGACACAGCAACAAGGGGACACAGTTGGAAGCTAAAGACACAGATGAATCACAGGGATGTTAGGAAGTATTTCTTCAGCCACAGAGTAGTCAGTAAGTGGAATAGTTTGGGAAGCGATGTAGTGGAGGCAGGATCCATACATAGCTTTAAGCAGAGGTATGATAAAGCTCACGGCTCGGGGAGAGTGACCTAGTAGCGATCAGTGAAGGGGCGGGGCCAGGAGCTCGGACTCGACCCCCGCAACCTCAACTAGGTGAGTAACTAGGTGAGTACACACACACACACACACACACACACACACACACACACACACACACACACACACACACACACATACACACACACACACACACACACACACACACACACACACACACACACACACACACACACACACACACACACCCGGATATCAAATCCTCAGGAAAGATATAGGGAGCAGAGTGGGGGGAGGAGTTGCACTGTTCATTGGAAAACCAGTGGGGTTTTGAGAAAATGGAAGGAATGGATGGCACGGGTGAAAGGGACTACTTAGTAGGAACAATCCAGTCTGAGGGACATCAGGTGATAATTGCAGTAATGTACAACCCACCACAGAACTGCAGGAGACCAAGAGAATACGATGAGAGCAACAGAGCCATGGTCGACACACTAGCCGAGGTGGCCAGGAGAGCACACATGGGGGGAGCAAAGTTACTAGTTATGGGTGATTTCAATCACAAGGAGATTGACTGGGAAAACCTGGAGCCCCATGGGGGTCCCGAAACATGGAGAGAGAAGATGATGGATGTAGTACTGGAAAACCTCATGCATCAACATGTTAGAGACATTACCAGAGAGAGAGGAGAAGATGAACCAGCAAGACTGGACCTTGTATTCACCTTGAGTAGTTGAGACATCGAGGATATCTTGTATGAAAGGCCCCTGGGAGCTAGTGATCATGTGGTTCTGTGCTTCGACTACATAGTTGAGCTCCAAGTGAAGAGGGTAGCAGGAATAGGGTGGGAAAAACCAAACTACAAAAGGGGGAACTACTCAGGCATGAGGAACTTCCTTCAAAACATTCAGTGGGAGAGGGAACTGACAGAAAAACCAGTACAAGAAATGATAGACTATGTGGCAACAAAATGCAAGGAGGCAGAGGAGAAGTTTGTTCCCAAGGGAAACAGAAATAATGGGAAGAACAGAACGAGTCCTTGGTTCACCCAAAGGTGTAGGGAGGCAAAAACTAGGTGTACTAGAGAATGGAAAAAGTACAGAAGACAGAGAACTCAGGAAAATAAAGAGATTAGCCGAAGAGCCAGAAACGAATATGCACAGATAAGAAGGGAGGTTCAGCGATAATATGAAAATGACATAGCATCGAAAGTCAAGACTGACCCGAAGCTGTTGTACAGCCACATGAGGAGGAAAACAACAGTCAAGGACCAGGTAA
>NC_091324.1:30651723-30671723 GCF_038502225.1 Cherax quadricarinatus
GAAAGAGAGGGGATGGAGAAGACAGACAGGAGATCCCAGACCCAGGAAGAAGATCTAATACAGCCTCCCTCACAACTTTCTATAGAAGCCTCCCAACCAGGTCAACCCCAGTGCAACCAAACACTCTAAATCAAAACACCCATGCCACATCCAATGCCCCCACCCACTACATTACAAACTTCACCCCCACAGCAACAACCCATAGTTCCTTACCAGGTCTCCCACTTCCCCAACCCCAATATACTTCCCAGACCACAGTCTTAGAAAAGAAGTTGAAGGTGTGGTATACAAATGCAGATGGAATAACAAACAAGTATGAGGAGTGGCACGAAAGAATCAAAGAGACATCCCCAGACATAATAGCACTCACAGAAACAAAACTCACCAGAATAATAACAGATTCAATCTTTCCATCCGGATATCAAATCTTCAGGAAAGACAGAGGGAGGAGAGGGGGAGGAGGAGTTGCACTGCTCATTAAAAACCAGTGGGGTTTTGAGAAAATGGAAGGAATGGATGGCATGGGCGAAAGGGACTACTTAGTAGGAACAATCCAGTCTGAGGGACATAAGGTGATAATTGCAGTAATGTACAACCCACCACAGAACTGCAGGAGGCCAAGAGAAGAATACGATGAGAGCAACAGAGCAATGATCAACACACTAGCCGAGGTGGCCAGGAGAGCACACATGGGGGGAGCAAAGTTACTAGTTATGGGTGATTTCAATCACAAGGAGATTGACTGGGAAAACCTGGAGCCCCATGGGGGTCCCGAAACATGGAGAGCCAAGATGATGGATGTGGTACTGGAGAACCTCATGCATCAACATGTTAGAGACACTACCAGAGAGAGAGGAGAGGATGAACCAGCAAGGTTGGACCTTGTATTCACCATGAGTAGTTCGGACATCGAGGGTATCATGTATGAAAGGCCCCTGGGAGCTAGTGATCATGTGGTTCTGTGCTTCGACTACATAGTTGAGCTCCAAGTGGAGAGAGTAGCAGGAATAGGCTGGGAAAAACCAAACTACAAAAGGGGGAACTACTCAGGCATGAGGAACTTCCTTCAAGACATTCAGTGGGAGAGGGAACTGACAGGAAAACCAGTACAAGAAATGATGGACTATGTAGCAACAAAATGCAAGGAGGCAGAGGAGAGGTTTGTTCCCAAGGGAAACAGAAATAATGGGAAGAACAGAACGAGTCCTTGGTTCACCCAAAGGTGTAGGGAGGCAAAAACTAGGTGTACTAGAGAATGGAAAAGGTACAGAAGACAGAGAACTCAGGAAAATAAAGAAATCAGCCGAAGAGCCAGAAACGAATATGCACAGATAAGAAGGGAGGCTCAGAGACAATATGAAAATGACATAGCATCAAAAGTAAAGACTGACCCGAAGCTGTTGTACAGCCACATCAGGAGGAAAACAACAGTCAAGGACCAGGTAATCAGACTGAGGAAGGGTGATGGGGAATTCACAAGAAACGACCGAGAGGTATGTCAGGAGCTCAACACAAGATTTAAAGAGGTATTTACAGTGGAAACCAGTAGGACTCCAAGAAATCAGAACAGGGGGGCACACCAGCAAGTGCTGGATGAGGTACATATAACCGAGGAGGAGGTGAAGAAGCTGCTATGCGAACTTGACACCTCAAAGGCGGTGGGACCAGACAACATCTCTCCATGGGTCCTTAAAGAGGGAGCAGAGATATTGTGTGAGCCATTAACAAAGATCTTCAACACATCATTTGAAACTGGGCAACTCCCTGAGGTATGGAAAATGGCAAATGTAGTCCCAATTTTTAAAAAGGGAGACAGACATGAGGCACTAAACTACAGACCTGTATCTCTAACGTGTATAGTATGCAAGGTCATGGAGAAGATCATCAGGAGGAGAGTGGTGGGGCACCTGGAAAGAAACAAGTGTATAATTGACAACCAGCACGGTTTCAGGGAAGGAAAATCCTGTGTCACAAACCTACTAGAGTTTTATGACAAGGTGACAGAAGTAAGACAAGAGAGAGAGGGGTGGATCGACTGCGTATTTTTGGACTGCAAGAAGGCTTTCGACACAGTTCCTCACAAGAGGTTACTGCAAAAGCTAGAGGACCAGGCACACATAACAGGAAAGGCACTGCAATGGATCAGAGAATATCTGACAGGGAGGAAACAACGAGTCATGGTACGCGACGAGGTGTCAGAGTGGGCGCCTGTGACAAGCGGGGTTCCACAGGGGTCAGTCCTAGGACCTGTGCTGTTCTTGGTATACGTGAACGACGTAACGGAAGGGATAGAGTCAGAAGTGTCCTTGTTTGCAGACGATGTGAAGTTAATGAGAAGAATCGAATCGGACGAGGATCAGGCAGGACTACAAAGAGATCTGGACAGGCTACAAGCCTGGTCCAGCAACTGGCTCCTTGAATTTAACCCTGCCAAATGCAAAGTCATGAAGATTGGGGAAGGGCAAAGAAGACCGCAGACACAATATAGTTTAGATGGCCAAAGACTGCAAACCTCACTAAAGGAAAAAGATCTGGGGGTGAGTATAACACCGAGCATATCTCCTGAGGCGCACATCAATCAGATAACTGCTGCAGCATACGGGCGCCTGGCAAACCTACGGATAGCGTTCCGATACCTCAGTAAGGATTCGTTTAAGACTCTGTACACCATCTACGTCAGGCCCATACTGGAGTATGCAGCACCAGTTTGGAATCCACACCTAGTCAAGCACGTCAAGAAATTAGAGAAAGTGCAAAGGTTTGCAACAAGACTAGTCCCAGAGCTACGGGGATTGTCCTATGAAGAAAGGTTGAGGGAAATCGGCCTGACGACACTGGAGGCCAGGAGGGTCAGGGGAGACATGATAACGACATATAAAATACTGCGCGGAATAGACGAGGTGGACAAAGACGGGATGTTCCAGAGATGGGACACAGACACAAGAGGTCACAATTGGAAGTTGAAGACTCAGATGAATCAAAGGGATGTTAGGAAGTATTTCTTCAGTCATAGAGTAGTCAGGCCATGGAATAGCCTAGAAAGTGATGTGGTGGAGGCAGGAACCATACATAGTTTTAAGGCGAGGTATGATAGAGCTCATGGGGCAGGGAGAGAGAGGACCTAGTAGCAATCAGCGAAGAGGCGGGGCCAGGAGCTGTGACTCGACCCCTGCAACCACAAATAGGTGAGTACAAATAGGTGAGTACACACACACACACACACACACACACACACACACACAGAGCGCACGGAATAAAGAAGTCAGAGGAAACCCCCACAAAGCAAAATAACCAGAAGCATCAAAGACCAAACTGGTCAGACGGTCTACCAAGTTTACCAGGTCAGCCTTCCCGCGCGGTGCTTGTAGCAGAAGTCAACTTATTGGCCGATCGCAATACTGTATCAGTTTCCGAACCCCCTCATTAGTTGTCTCCTTTGTGGACTGTGTGCATGCGCGTGCGCGTGTGCATGCGTACGTGTATTAGTCTCTCATGTGTGTGTTCATATATACTTACCGATTTTTAATCACCGATTTGTATTTGCGGGATTGAGTCTCGGCTCCTTTTAAATCCTTCACAAGCATTACGGATTTCTGCCCTTGTCAACGTTATCATTCCTAGTCTTGAAATTGTGTATTAAATTTGCTTTTGCTCTACCCCCCCCCCCCACCATCCTATTCCACTTTTCAGTCACAATGAGACAAATGAAGTGCTACATATATGTCGTCTTGTTCAATTTTTTCTAATATGTAATTATTATTTCACTAGACGTCTCCGCAACAAATTTTCCCTTAGGTCTCTATGGCTCATTTACGTCTTTATATTAGTATTCTCCTCAACTTCCTCTCAATTCTTTCCAATCCCTTGAGCATATTTTATATGATATGGCCGTATCTTTCAATGTTAATTTGTGGTCTGCGGTCATACGTACACACACTCATACATACACACGCTCATACATACATACTCGCTGCTCCTACGTACTCACGCCCACTCAGCACACAACAAAGGCCTTCCGGTGGAGTTAATGAGTCTGATTAGCAAATGATGAAATGTTTAACTCTGTGGCTCATTGAGCTGCTGGGTCATTACTGCTAATTTTCCCTACTAATCAACACGTATACATATATATCTACATACAGATATTAATGCAAAAATGTTTATGCATATACAGTTGCGTACCATGGATGTATATATATATAGTATATATATATATACATATATATATATATATATATATATATATATATATATATATATATATATATATATATATATATATATATATATATACATATATGCATATATGCATATACATATATGTGTATAGTTATTATGTATTCTGTGCTGGCATGTCCACTCGGTCCACTTTTTCATCGCCCTCGCGTTTTTAAATCCTCAATTATTGGTTTGCTTGTTATTGAATATTTTTGAAAAATATACTTGTCAATACTTTTAGGAGTACACGGGAGCCTGTTATTTGTGAATGAAGCGTTCTTCATTCACTGTTACATTTAACTTCAGTCAGCGTTATATTTAGCTTTATTCAAGGTAAAACGATATTCACAAACAGCAGAGTGTTTGTGAACTATTATTATTATTGTATATATTGGTAAACGCTAAACTCTTAGGGGTTAAATAACGCCTGGAAATAGTCAGTCGGTTTTGAACTGAGGAAGGTGAGGGGGGTAGCTGAAATTCTCAGAATCAAAATCCCTTTACTAGCATCAAGGCAGTGTTGTGAAGGGTGTTAGTGAACCTCTGAGATGTTAGTTACTTTGGTCACTCGCCTTGGTACTCAAATGTATATTTTTGTTGAAAATAAACCCGAGTCAAAAGAGGCTGGATCCTCCATCCGCTGGTCTGATGGTCGTGTTTTTTTTTTTTTTTTTTTTTTTTTTTTTTTTTTTTTTTTTTTTTTTTTTTTTTTTTTTTTTAATATATGATAAAGAGAAATCTCTGCAATTTTCCGTTATATGTCAGATACATATTCTTAAAGGTATGTCTTCGGCTGGTCACTTTCTTCTTTCTGAATTCGACAGTAAATTTCTACACGCTCTTCGCCAACAGCCTGACTGATCAGTGATCAGACCTTGTTTAGCAGACAGATCTAACCACCACCACCATCACTACCTATCACCACCGCTTGAATGTTGTCAACCTTCTTATTAATTTGCATATTCACGAGGAAACGCTAAATCCGTATGGGTCAAACAGCGCCCGGGACGAATTGGAAGTAAGCATTTTTGTACTCATGGAGGAGATAAAAAATGTAACTCCAGTTTTTCGCCTGATAACCGTTATTTTGGTATTCAATTGTCAGCAGGAGTGGAAATATACAAACAATAGGAATTATCTTTTCTGGGTTCAGAGCTTCGTTTAAGGTTAAATATTGTTGAGTGGCCGCTGGCTTCAAGGGGGATTGAACCCTACTCTTTGTGGGTTTAGAGCCTCAATTAAGGCCTCTGTGTACAGCAGCAACGAACATTAAATTAACGGGGGATCCTACCCCGATGCAGTTATACACACCGAGAAGCATGCATCTCTCACAAAATATACAGCGAGAGGTATATGTCTCTGTATATACACCGAAAGGTGTATATCTCTCGGTGGACATTTAAAGTTTATTTTACAATTTTTTAGAGCTAAAAATATTCTTAACAGCATTATAACATTAATGATCCTTGTACAGTTGACAGACTTTCAACTTAGTCAACCAAGCAATAAACTGTACCGTACTTGATCTTGAGACTAAGATGCATTATTTATGAAACAAGAGGGTAGAGGAGGGGACAGTCGTATGCACTCACCTGGAGGTGTTTGTCTCTCAGTGTGTCTACACTGTGAGGCGTGTATCAGTGTATGTACACTGAGAGCTTACTATATATA
This sequence comes from Cherax quadricarinatus, assembly GCF_038502225.1. Classification (NCBI taxonomy): domain Eukaryota; kingdom Metazoa; phylum Arthropoda; class Malacostraca; order Decapoda; family Parastacidae; genus Cherax; species Cherax quadricarinatus. The sequence goes on from NC_091324.1 coordinate 30,657,613, forward strand.
TCTGTTTTAGTAGGACAGACTGAATTAAGAGGACCATAATAAAGGGGACACAAGTAGAAACCGAAGATACATATGAGCCACGAGAATGTTAAGAAGTGTTTCTTTAGTATCAGGGTGGTTGAAATGTGGAATGACCTGGTAGTGTAGAAGTTACACTATAGCCTTAATAGCCCTCGTGTAGTCGACAGACTTTAAATCCAGTGAACCAACCAAGTAGAGATGGGTATATAAACAAGGGAAACCCATTTCATTATCTTGCTCGTTCTCGTCTCTCAACCATTCCGTGATATTGTGAGAGTTGCAGAGGAGACGTGGTGATTACTGTCAGTGTATGCTCGTAGTGGAAATTTATGCCTCGCTATTGCAATTTAAGTATGGGAGTGGAGAAGAGGGTACATTGAAAGGTTGTGTTTATGTAATAGGAAGCAGAAGGCTAGAAGAGGCTAAGTGGAGCCGAGGGAGGCTGAATGAAACTGCGAGACAGACAAGAAAAGCTTTGAAAGACTCTGGAAGGCTGAGGACCTAAGAGATGTTGAGAGACCCTGAAAACTGCTGATAAATGTTTGGCTAGGGGAGGCTGGGAGATGATACGAGACACTGGAATATATTGGGAGGAGTTAGAAGATTATAAAAAAGAGTGAGAGATTCTGAGAAAGACTTGAAAGACGTATTAAAAGACTGAGAGACGCTGAGAATTATTGTAAAAATGCTGAGAAAGACTAAGAAAGAATGAAAACCCCGACGACTGAAAGTGGCCGCCCAAGGTTCAAAGAAACTAGTGGATGCTTGAAAAAATAAAGAAAACGTTGGGGTTGGAAGAGACTGATAAATCGAGGAAAGATTTGAATTGCTGGTAGGTACTGGTGGGATGAACGAAGAGAAACTCTAGGGAGTCTGCAGAATCTGATAGAGGCTAACACACGCTGAGAGACGCTGGGAGACAGTAGTGGAAATGTGTGAGAAGACCGATAAACTGTAAGAGGGGAGTGGTTACTGGAGGGAAGAACCTGGGAAACAGCAATAATGGAACCCTAACATGCAATATATCGTTGGGCAACACTCTCCCTCCCTCCCTCATGCCCCCCCCCCGCCTCTCTCTCTCTCTCCTCTCTACACACACACACACACACACACACACACACACACACACACACACACACATACACACACACACACACACACACACACACACACACACACACACACACACACACACACACACACACACACACACAAACACACACACAAACACACACATATGGCTAAACTCAAACTCGTGTACCTGCACTCCCACCCTCACTCAGGTGCTCGCTTAAACCCACAATAGTACACCAACACAAACGCCCACACCAACCACACGCCCACACCAACCACACGCCCACACCAACCACACGCCCACACCAACATTTGAATTGTTATCCACCCGCGAGTTTTATCTGGTTCCAGCCAAGGTCCCTTTACTTAATTGTTTCTATTCTGCTAGTCGAGAGCAGTGGAACCTGACAGTGTTTTCCCCAGAGTTTTGAGAGAGAAAACTGAGGCACGGGGCGAACTGCTGAAGATCTATAACTAGTAGGTAGAGTTGGCACCCATAAGGAAGCTGGAAAATATATAATGTTTCCATTGTTCAAGAAGGTAAATAGACATTGTTAGACTGCAGGCCGGCTCCTTGACGTGTATACTATCCAAAGAAATAAAAATGATGGTAAAAAAGAGGTGGATGGTGGAGCACCTGGATTGTTAGTGAATTAACTGAATGGCTTCGCCGTTCCTCTGTGAAGGAGGAGGATTATTATTGTTTTTAAAGGAAAGTGCCAATCCCGTTGGGCTCATACAGTACCTGGGAATTAGGAAGTAATCAGGTCTGATTGAAGAGACCTTGACTAGTGTCAAGACACGTCCTTGGAAGGTGAAACATCTGGAGAGGCACAGAGTCATTTGTGATAGCTATCAATTTTTTAGAGAGAGAAAGTCAATCCTATTTGAAACACATGCTGAAGTTCGAGGACAGAGTAAGAGACATTCAGGCAGAAAGAGAAAGCTGGGTGGACAGCATATTCTTGGGCTACAAGAAAGTAGTCTTCACAATGAACTAATCCATAAACTGGAAGGGCAGGTGGGAATTGTGAGTAATTAACTTGGATGGATCAAAGAATAAACAAGATGATAGAGAGTGATGGTCTAAGAAGAGGTGTCGAGAATGATGTGAGACAAATGATGTCCCACAAAGATCAGTCAACAGTTGACCAGCGCTATTTCTCATATACTTCAGTGACATGCCAGGAGGAACAAAGTCGTTCGCTTCACTGTTTACAGATGATGTAACGAGTATGTGGAAAATAAATACCAGATAATACAGGGAAAGCCTACAAGAAATCCTGGACAGACTGCAGGATGGTTGCACAAGTGGCTACTAGAATTCAACCCCAACAAGAGCAAGACTCAAGAAATCGTAATGACACGATTGCAAACAAACCACACCCCCGGCCGGGATTGAACCCGCGGTCATAGAGTCCTATGGTGTAGAAATATACCTAGTTGGATGAATCTTATGTGGCTAGCTGGTCTAGTGGCTAACGCGACGGGCTGGAGTTTTGAGACTCTATGACCGCGGGTTCAATCCCGGCCGGGGGTATGGTTTGTTTCTAACAAGAGCAAGATTGTGTAAATCAGGGAAGAAAGAAAACCGGATACAGCATGCAGACTTGTGAGGATAGAGGCTTCTATTCTCGACATGGAAAGGGACTCGTGTGTAAACATAACACCAAGCATATCACCAGAGGCATATATTAGCTGAACACCTACAGTGACGTACTGGCAAACTTGAAACCGGCATTTATAACAACATAAGAACATAAGAAAGAATGAAGACTGCAGCAGGCCTACTGGCCCATGCGGGGCAGGTCCATGTCAACCCCCGGCTTAGACCAATGGCCCACCCAGTCAGGTCACCTCCATTTAAGGAAGGAGCACGGCATCTGGCCCAGTAGCACCAGCTAGTCAGGTCCAACTCACACCCACCCACACCCACTCAAGTATTTATCTAACCTATTTTTAAAACTACACAACGTCATAGCTTCTATAACGGTATTCGGGAGTTTGTTCCACTCATCCACAACTCTATTAATAAACCAGTGCTTTCCTATATCCTTCCTGAATCTGATTTCTTCCAGCCTAAAACCATTGCTGCGAGTCCTGTCTAGGCTAGATATTTTTAGCACGTTATTTACATCCCCTTTATTCATTCCTGTTTTCCATTTATACACTTCGATCATATCCCCCCTCTAATTCTACGCCTTTCTAGTGAGTGCAGATTCAGGGCCCTCAGCCTATCCTCATAGGGAAGATTTCTGATACATGGGATCAACTTTGTCATCCTCCTCTGTACGTTATCCAGTGCATTTATATCCATTCTGTAATTCAGTGACCAGAACTGAGCAGCATAATCTAAATGAGACCTAACCAAGGATATATAGAATTGAAGAACAACCTGAGGATTTCTGTTATTGATGCTTCTTGATATGAAGCCAAGCATTCTGTTAGCTTTATTGCGAACGCTTATGCACTGTTGTCTTGGTTTCAGGTTACTGCTAACCAGAACTCCTAAATCCTTTTCGCAATCAGTAATATTAAGATCTACAGTATTTAGTTTATATGTGGCATGGCTATTATCCTTTCCAACATTTAGAACTTTGCATTTGTCTATATTAAACTGTATCTGCCACTTCTCCGACCATTGCATCAGTCTACTCAAATCATCCTGGAGTGCTCTAGTGTCCTCATTAGAATGAATTGGACGGCCTATTTTGGCGTCATCAGCAAATTTGCTTATGTCGCTCTTTATTCCCTCCCTGTTCATGGCGTATGTCAAACCTATTGAGAGTCTTTGAAGACCCACTAGCAGGCAGTTTAAGAACCATGATATAAAGATACGTAACATAACTCAAATCTTTATGGGTCTTCATACCCAGTCACTTGGGGCAGGTGACTAGGGTAGTCACTTGGGGTAGGTGACTGGGGTAGTCACCTGGGGCAGGTGCTGCTCCAGTAGCACTGTTCCAATAACGCTTCATATATAGTTTACATGCATAGGAAAACTGATTAATTTAATAATAGGGAAATTATTGGTTATAACCAATGGGAGAGGAAACCAATTTGTTCTCCCCTTTGGTAACATGTAAAAATATAGGTCTTTCGGGACAAGTGAAGAAGGGAGGGAGGGAGGGAAGGAAGTAGGAAATGGGGGAATTCTAAAGAGAGGGAAAGAATGCAGGGAGAAAAGAAGAGAAATGCTCGATAACTGTCCCCATCTACCACTGGAAAATCTTTGGATTTTCTGTACCAACTTCCGCAGCAAGACCCCGATTGTTCGAATACCTGAGCACTCCAAACACCCCCGAACATCACGATACTCTGACCACAACATTTCGAATACCCCGAGACTGAACACATCAGCATTGAACACCTCAACATTTCGAACACCACCAACACTTTGAGCACCTCAACACTTCGATCATCCTGACACTCCGACCATCCAAACAAAATGAACTGCATTTACATAAAAAAAATATCTACACGCGGGACTGCTTATATATTTATACAAACTAATGTTGAAATTATTAATAATTAAAAAAATGAAAGTAAGGTGCCCGAAAAAACTGTATATAGAATACTGCAGCCAAAAAAAATTATGATTTGTATTGAGTACAAATCCCGTAGACAAAATTACATTTCAATCGTGTACATATCACTCCAAAAAAAATTATCCTAAAAATGACTTTAATAATCCAAACTTAAGTTTTAACAATATACAACGAGAACCAGATACAAAATAGATTAATTAAGACGATCTAAAGAAGATTTTTATTCGAGTTAATTACAGCCTTAAGAGGAGAGGAAAATTGTCTCGGCCATAATGACTCCGGCGGGAAGTTGGTGAAGAGCTCACCTGGAGACTCATTAATTAACACCTTCACAAGCCGAAAAGCTGTAAGTTCCCTCCATATTTTCACTGAGTTTCAATACCCATGTGGCAGCCTTTAACACCTACCCACCCACACGTCTGCCCACCCACTGCCCGTCTTCCTAAACCAGCTCACCCATTTAAATACCCACTCACCCCACTCGTCTTCCTAAGCCCATTCACAGCCTTTAAATACTTAAAGTAGTGCGTCTCAATTTTGTTAACCCTTTTAATAAAATACAAAGTGACCTACTATGTGTCAGCATGGGGTCATAAAGTGTCACAATGATAGAGACACAATGCACAAACATGTGTCCTCTAGGGGGAGCACAAAGTATAGGCAGGAATCCTGTGGCGTATCCTGGTGTCTTTAGCCTAGAGATAGACTGCGTCCACACGTTCACCCATCCAGGTACCGAACAGACTTGACCGTGCTTAACATGACTGAACGAGCGACACGTATGTATGTCATTCACAGCGCCATGCTGAATGATTCTTTGTTAAAGTTCCTGAGCAGGAGAAGGTCTTTGAAGCGGCAGATGAGTCGGGTCTTCCAGTGACGTGGGTGAAGTATTCTTAGGACTGTGGAAATGAATGAAGTCAGGTGGAGAAGTGATGGAGTCAGGTGGATAAGGGATGAAGTCAGTTAGAAAAGGAATGAAGCAGAGGCTTGGTCATGATAAATTTGGGGTCCTTCCTGAGTTTGTATATATATTTATGGTGATAAAAGATAACATTAGCTGTAATAATAAGAATCTTAAAAGTGTCAACATATAGTTGTTGTAGTTGTAGTAGTAGTTGTAGCAGTAGTAGTAGCTGTAGTAGTAGTTGTAGTTGTAGCAGTAGTAGTAGTTGTAGTAGTAGTTGTAGTTGTAGCAGTAGTAGTAGTTGTAGTAGTAGTTGTAGTTGTAGCAGTAGTAGTAGTAGTAGTAGTAGTTGTATTAGTAGTTGTAGTAGTAGTTGTTGTAGTTGTAGTAGTAGCAGTAGTAGTAGCTGTAGTAGTAGTTGTAGTTGTAGCAGTAGTAGTAGCTGTAGTAGTAGTTGTAGTTGTAGCAGTAGTAGTAGTTGTAGTAGTAGTTGTAGTTGTAGCAGTAGTAGTAGCTGTAGTAGTAGTTGTAGTTGTAGCAGTAGTAGTAGCTGTAGTAGTAGTTGTAGTTGTAGCAGTAGTAGTAGCTGTAGTAGTAGTTGTAGTTGTAGCAGTAGTAGTAGCTGTAGTAGTAGTTGTAGTTGTAGCAGTAGTAGTAGTTGTAGTAGTAGTTGTAGTTGTAGCAGTAGTAGTAGTTGTAGTAGTAGTTGTAGTTGTAGCAGTAGTAGTAGTTGTAGTAGTAGTTGTAATTGTAGCAGTAGTAGTAGTTGTAGAAGTAGTTGTAGTTGTAGCAGTAGTAGTAGCTGTAGTAGTAGTTGTAGTTGTAGCAGTAGTAGTAGTTGTAGTAGTAGTTGTAGTTGTAGCAGTAGTAGTAGTTGTAGTAGTAGTTGTAGTTGTAGCAGTAGTAGTAGCTGTAGTAGTAGTTGTAGTTGTAGCAGTAGTAGTAGTTGTAGTAGTAGTTGTAGTTGTAGCAGTAGTAGTAGTTGTAGTAGTAGTTGTAGTTGTAGCAGTAGTAGTAGTTGTAGTAGTAGTTGTAGTTGTAGCAGTAGTAGTAGTTGTAGTAGTAGTTGTAGTTGTAGCAGTAGTAGTAGCTGTAGTAGTAGTTGTAGTTGTAGCAGTAGTAGTAGTTGTAGTAGTAGTTGTAGTTGTAGCAGTAGTAGTAGCTGTAGTAGTAGTTGTAGTTGTAGCAGTAGTAGTAGTTGTAGTAGTAGTTGTAGTTGTAGCAGTAGTAGTAGCTGTAGTAGTAGTTGTAGTTGTAGCAGTAGTAGTAGTTGTAGCAGTAGTTGTAGTTGTAGCAGTAGTAGTAGTTGTAGCAGTAGTTGTAGTTGTAGCAGTAGTAGTAGCTGTAGTAGTAGTTGTAGTTGTAGCAGTAGTAGTAGTTGTAGTAGTAGTTGTAGTTGTAGCAGTAGTAGTAGCTGTAGTAGTAGTTGTAGTTGTAGCAGTAGTAGTAGTTGTAGTAGTAGTTGTAGTTGTAGCAGTAGTAGTAGCTGTAGTAGTAGTTGTAGTTGTAGCAGTAGTAGTAGCTGTAGTAGTAGTTGTAGTTGTAGCAGTAGTAGTAGCTGTAGTAGTAGTTGTAGTTGTAGCAGTAGTAATAGTTGTAGTAGTAGTTGTAGTTGTAGCAGTAGTAGTAGCTGTAGTAGTAGTTGTAGTTGTAGCAGTAGTAGTAGTTGTAGTAGTAGTTGTAGTTGTAGCAGTAGTAGTAGCTGTAGTAGTAGTTGTAGTTGTAGCAGTAGTAGTAGTTGTAGTAGTAGTTGTAGTTGTAGCAGTAGTAGTAGCTGTAGTAGTAGTTGTAGTTGTAGCAGTAGTAGTAGTTGTAGTAGTAGTTGTAGTTGTAGCAGTAGTAGTAGCTGTAGTAGTAGTTGTAGTTGTAGCAGTAGTAGTAGTAGTAGTAGTAGTTGTATTAGTAGTTGTAGTAGTAGCAGTGTTGACTACAATCCCATGCATACGTTGGTCTCGTAAATATCATCCCAGAGTGATATGAAAGGGCAAATTGCCTTCACCCCAGACGCGGCTCATTATCAAGAAAAAAAAATACTCCTTCAAAAACATCTTTGATAGAACGATTAACCTTTTTCCAGTAAAGCAAAGAAAAATACTCTGGCCACCTGTAATTGCGAACGTCAGCGGCACACGTTCACGGCTCCTCCTTAAGGCGAACGCGCAATTCATCACTGGAAAATCCGCTGAAGACTTTCGTCTGGGAAATCCGGCTTTTCTTCGTTCTTTTAAGACAATTCTGAGAGGAGGGGGGAAATGCGCAAATGGGAAGACAAGTACAGCACTTGGAGTGGGAATACCAACACAACATTTGGAATGAGAAATACAATAAAACACTTGGAATGGGAATGAAAATACAGTTCTTGGAACTGGAATTTAAATACGACCTTGGAAATATAATACAGGATTCTTAATAGAAATACAAATACAACTGGAATGGTAATACAGATACAACTGGAAAGGAAATACAGATGCGACTGGAATGCCAACACAAACACAACATTTATAAGACACATTGGCTGGTAATGAGTACGGAGGAATTTTAATTAGCTTTACAAAGTTAGTCTTTCAGTATTGCACTGACGCAACTCTGATGTTGCACAGAGTATACTCCGGTGCTGCAAAGTTCACATATGCTGCACAGTGTACTCCTGTCTTGCAGAGTTCACCTGTGTTGCACAGTGTACTCCTGTGTTGCAGAGTCCACCCGTGTTGCATAGTGTGTTTCTATGCTGCAGAGTACAACTGTATTTCAGTTAGTGTATTCATTTGTTGTAAGGGTGAGCTCCTGTGTTGCAGTGCGCTTCCGTGTTGCAGAGAATACACTTGTGTTTCAGAGTTCACCTGTATTGCAGAGCTTGTACACATCGCTGGCAGTATTGCAGAAACGTTGACCACAAACGCAACCGCAATTTCCCCAGAGTAAACATGGCAGACGGAAGGTCAGGTTGACCTTTAAAAGCTACTTGGGTAAGCTAATACCCAGACTCTCTTCCCAGACTGCAGCTAGTGGACGCTCAGCTGTAAGGGACGAGTGAGTGTGGTTTAAGCGTGTGGGAGGGAGTGTGGGAGTGGCATTTAGACTGGAGTGTGGGAGTATCTTTTAGGCTGGAGTGTGGGAGTGGAGTTTAGCTTGGAGTGTGGGAGTAGCATTTAGGGTGGAGTGTGGGAGTATCGCTTAGGCTGGACTGCAGGAGTAACGTTTAGGCTGGAGTGTGGGAGTGTCGTTTAGGCTGGAGTGTGGGAGTGGTATGTTTACCTGGAGAGAGTTCCGGGGGTCAACGCCCCCGCGGCCCGGTCTGTGACCAGGCCTCCTGGTGGATCAGAGCCTGATCAACCAGGCTGTTGCTGCTGGCTGCACACAAACCAACGTACGAGCCACAGCCCGGCTGGTCAGGAACCGACTTTAGGTGCTTGTCCAGTGCCAGCTTGAAGACTGCCAGGGGTCTGTTGGTAATCCCCCTTAAGTATGCTGGGAGGCAGTTGAACAGTCTCGGGCCCCTGACACTTATTGTATGTAGGGTGGAGTGTTGAAATAAAGATGTGAGAGTGGGTGCATGGTGGTGTAGGTGTGAGGTGGGGTACTCGAGAGAGTGTAGGTGTGAGGTGGGGTACTCGAGAGAGTGTAGGTGTGAGGTGGGGTACTCGAGAGAGTGTAGGTGTGAGGTGGGGTACTCGAGGGAGTGTAGGTGTGAGGTGGGGTACTCGAGAGAGTGTAGGTGTGAGGTGGGGTACTCGAGGGAGTGTAGGTGTGAGGTGGGGTACTCGAGAGAGTGTATATGTGAGGTGGGGTACTCGAGGGAGTGTAGGTGTGAGGTGGGGTACTCGATGGCGTGTAGGTGTGAGGTGGGGTACTCGAGAGAGTGTAGGTGTGAGGTGGGGTACTCGAGGGAGTGTAGGTGTGAGGTGGGGTACTCGAGAGAGTGTAGGTGTGAGGTGGGGTACTCGAGAGAGTGTAGGTGTGAGGTGGGGTACTCGAGGGAGTGTAGGTGTGAGGTGGGGTACTCGAGAGAGTGTAGGTGTGAGGTGGGGTACTCGAGGGAGTGTAGGTGTGAGGTGGGGTACTCGAGAGAGTGTAGGTGTGAGGTGGGGTACTCGAGAGAGTGTAGGTGTGAGGTGGGGTACTCGAGGTGTAGGTGTAGGTGGGGTACTCGAGAGAGTGTAGGTGTGAGGTGTGGTACTCGAGAGAGTGTAGGTGTGAGGTGGGGTACTCGAGAGAGTGTAGGTGGGGTACTCGTGTGAGGTGGGGTACTCGAGGGAGTGTAGGTGTGAGGTGGGGTACTCGAGAGAGTGTAGGTGTGAGGTGGGGTACTCGAGGGAGTGTAGGTGTGAGGTGGGGTACTCGAGAGAGTGTAGGTGTGAGGTGGGGTACTCGAGGGAGTGTAGGTGTGAGGTGGGGTACTCGAGAGAGTGTAGGTGTGAGGTGGGGTACTCGAGGGAGTGTAGGTGTGAGGTGGGGTACTCGAGAGAGTGTAGGTGTGAGGTGGGGTACTCGAGGGAGTGTAGGTGTGAGGTGGGGTACTCGAGGGAGTGTAGGTGTGAGGTGGGGTACTCGAGGGAGTGTAGGTGAGGTGGGGTACTCGAGGGTGTAGGTGTGAGGTGGGGTACTCGAGAGAGTGTAGGTGTGAGGTGGGGTACTCGAGGGAGTGTAGGTGTGAGGTGGGGTACTCGAGGGAGTGTAGGTGTGAGGTGGGGTACTCGAGAGAGTGTAGGTGTGAGGTGGGGTACTCGAGAGAGTGTAGGTGTGAGGTGGGGTACTCGAGGGAGTGTAGGTGTGAGGTGGGGTACTCGAGAGAGTGTAGGTGTGAGGTGGGGTACTCGAGAGAGTGTAGGTGTGAGGTGGGGTACTCGAGAGAGTGTAGGTGTGAGGTGGGGTACTCGATGGCGTGTAGGTGTGAGGTGGGGTACTCGAGAGAGTGTAGGTGTGAGGTGGGGTACTCGAGAGAGTGTAGGTGTGAGGTGGGGTACTCGAGGGAGTGTAGGTGTGAGGTGGGGTACTCGATGGCGTGTAGGTGTGAGGTGGGGTACTCGAGAGAGTGTAGGTGTGAGGTGGGGTACTCGAGAGAGTGTAGGTGTGAGGTGGGGTACTCGAGAGAGTGTAGGTGTGAGGTGGGGTACTCGAGAGAGTGTAGGTGTGAGGTGGGGTACTCGAGGGAGTGTAGGTGTGAGGTGGGGTACTCGAGAGAGTGTAGGTGTGAGGTGGGGTACTCGAGAGAGTGTAGGTGTGAGGTGGGGTACTCGAGAGAGTGTAGGTGTGAGGTGGGGTACTCGAGAGAGTGTAGGTGTGAGGTGGGGTACTCGAGAGAGTGTAGGTGTGAGGTGGGGTACTCGAGAGAGGTGTACTCGAGGGAGTGGGTGAAAGAGTGTAGGTGTGAGGTGTGTGTCTCGAGGGAGTGTAGGTGTGAGGTGGGGTACTCGAGAGAGTGTAGGTGTGAGGTGGGGTACTCGAGGGAGTGTAGGTGTGAGGTGGGGTACTCGAGAGAGTGTAGGTGTGAGGTGGGGTACTCGATGGCGTGTAGGTGTGAGGTGTAGGGTACTCGAGAGAGAGTGTAGGTGTGAGGTGGGGTACTCGAGAGAGTGTAGGTGTGAGGTGGGGTACTCGAGAGAGTGTAGGTGTGAGGTGGGGTACTCGAGAGAGTGTAGGTGTGAGGTGGGGTACTCGAGGGAGTGTAGGTGTGAGGTGGGGTACTCGAGAGAGTGTAGGTGTGAGGTGGGGTACTCGATGGCGTGTAGGTGTACTCGAGGGAGTGTAGGTGTACTCGAGGGAGTGTAGGTGTGAGGTGGGGTACTCGAGAGAGTGTAGGTGTGAGGTGGGGTACTCGAGGGAGTGTAGGTGTGAGGTGGGGTACTCGAGAGAGTGTAGGTGTGAGGTGGGGTACTCGAGGGAGTGTAGGTGTGAGGTGGGGTACTCGAGAGAGTGTAGGTGTGAGGTGGGGTACTCGAAAGAGTGTAGCTGTGAGGTGGGGTACTCGAGAGAGTGTAGGTGTGAGGTGGGGTACTCGAGGGAGTGTAGGTGTGAGGTGGGGTACTCGAGAGAGTGTAGGTGTGAGGTGGGGTACTCGATGGCGTGTAGGTGTGAGGTGGGGTACTCGAGAGAGTGTAGGTGTGAGGTGGGGTACTCGAGAGAGTGTAGGTACCTGTACCGTATCAGAGGTACGGTACTGTTACTGATCAGGGTGAAATGTGTAAGGGTGTGGAGTAAAATGAGATAATTACTCTTGTTACGTAGTATCGTGTAGAACCTCTGCTTATAACGTCGAGGGAATGGCCTGTGTGCTAGCGAACTTGTACCACATTCCCTCTCTCTCACTACATTTCGCCTGTCCCGGGTACAAGGAAGAAATCACCGCTTCAATAAAGGACATGACAGAGGCTGATACCCAATAAAAGTGCGAAGGTACGACTCTGTATCGGAATGTGTCAGTCCTTAAACTGTCAGCATCCACTGGATTGTTGCTTCCAAAAATGATTTACCATGTCAGAGTGAACGTCCATTAAGATGAATCTCACTGGCAATATCCGCACCATATTTTCCAGAGAGAGTGAGTGTGTGTGTGCGTTTTAGTTACCGGTTACTAAAGACACTTATCGATAGGCACCTAGCTGGTTGTGAATGGTGTGTGATAGTTACCATTTTGTGAAAGGTACTTGTCGATAAGACACTTGGCCTATTCGGTGTTTGTATGTGTGTGTGTGTGTGCGTGCACTCACCTATTTGTGGTTGCAGGGGTCGAGTCTTAGCTCCTGGCCCTACCTCTTCACTTGTTGCTACTGGGCCCTCTCTCTCTCTCTCTCTCCCCGCTCCATGAGCTTTATCAAACCTCGTCTTAAAACTATGTATGGTTCCTGCCTCCACTACGTCACTTTCTAGGCTATTCCACTGCCTGACAACTCCATGACTGAAGAAATACTTTCTAACATCCCTTTGACTCACCTGACTCTTCAGCTTCCAATTGTGACCTCTTGTTTTTGTGTCCCCTCCCTGGAACATTTTGTCTTTCTCTACCTTGTCTATTCCGCGCAGTATTTTATATGTCGTTATCATGTCTCCCCTGACCCTCCTGTCCTCCAGTGTCGTCAGGCCGATTTCCCTTAACCTTTCTTCATAGGACATTTCCCTTAGCTCTGCATGTATGTCATCCAACACTTGTTGGTATATTCCTTGCTGGTGTCCCCCTCTGTTCTGTCCCCTCACAGGCCTTCCTGTCTCCACTGTAAATTGTGGATGAGTGGAACAAACTCCCGAGTGCAGTTATTCAGGCTAAAACGTTGTGTAGTTTTAAAAATAGGTTAGATAAATACATGAGCGGGTGTGGGTGGGTGTGAGTTGGACCTGACTAGCTTGTGCTGCTGGGTCTGGTGCAGTGCTCCATCCTTGAGTGGAGATGACCAGACTGGGTGGGTCATTGGGCTAATCCGGGAGGGGTCATTGGTCTAATCTGGGGGGGAACATGGACCTGCTCCGCATGGGCCAGTAGACCTCTTGCAGTGTTCCTTCTTTCTTATGTTCTTAAATCTCATGTTGAGCTCCTCACATACCTCTTGATCGTTTCTCGTGAGTTCTCCACCTTCTTTCCTCAGCCTGATCACCTGGTCTTTGACTGTTGTCTTCCTCCTAATGTGGCTATACAGCAGTTTCGGGTCAGACTTGACTTTCGATGCTATGTCGTTTTCGTACTGTCGCTGGGCCTCCCTCCTTATCTGTGCATACTCGTTTCTGGCTCTTCTACTAATTTCCTTATTTTTCTGGGTCCTTTGCTTCCTGTACCTTTTCCATTCTCTGATGCGCTTAGTTTTTGCCTCCCTACACCTTCGGGTAAACCAAGGACTCGCTTTGGTCTTCCTATTATTTCTATTGCCCTTGGGAACAAACCTTTTCTCTGCCTCCTTGCACTTTGTTGTTACATATTACATCGTCTCGTTTACTGATTTTCCTACCAGTTCTCTGTCCCACTGACCCTTCTGCAGGAAGTCCCTCATACCTGTGTAGTCCCCACTTTAATAGTTTGGCTTTTCCCATTTAATTCCTGTTACCCTCTCCACTTGTAACTCTACTATATAATCAGAACTCAGAATCACGTGATCGCTAGCTTCAAGGGGCCTCTTGTAAGTGATGTCCTCAATGTCTGAACTGCTCAGGGTGAACACAAGATCCAGTCTTGCTGGATCATCCTCCACTCTCTCTCTGGTAGTGTCCCTGACATGTTGATGCATGAGGTTTTCAAGTACCATATCCATCATCTTGGCTCTCCATCCATGTTTCGGGACCCCCATGAGGCTCCAGGTTTTCCCAGTCGATCTTCCTGTGGTTGAAATCGCCCAGTAACTTTGCTCTGCTCGAGTGAGCTCTTCTTGCCACCTCAGCCAGTGTGTCCACCATCTCTCTGTTGTTTTCTTCGTACTCCTCTCTTGGTCTCCTGCAGGTCTGTGGTGGGTTATACATCACTCCAATGACTACTTTATGTTCCCCAGACTGAACTGTACCTACTATGTAGTCCCTTTCTCCAATCATGTCTATGCCTTCCATTTCCTCAAATCCCCATCGTTTTTTATGAGCAGTGCAAC
>NC_091324.1:30680604-30705604 GCF_038502225.1 Cherax quadricarinatus
ACTATTTTCCCTCTCACTTCACATCTGCCATTGACACTAAATTTGTAAACTTGTGTCAAGGACAACAATGTTTAAACATTGACGCTAAATTTATGTCAGGTGATTTTTACCTGAAAAAATAAATGAATAATGTAACTCTTATAGCAAACTGTTTCTACCAATAATTTTTTGCTATATCTCAGAGTATAAGTTGTGATCCAGCCTCCTCTGTTCTTTATGTTCTCTAATAGTTAAAATTTTTGTCTGCTTTAACAGAATATCATGTCCCAGCGTTGGCATTTCTGCCACCACCCTTGTAGCGAACCTCTGAACTTAAACTTGCCAGATTTACATATGCCGATGATGATATTCTGGTTGTATGAATCCCAGGCGAGAGATTTGGTAATATGTTTACCACTCGGTCCTTTTCTCTTTCCTAGTATATTAGTTGTCTCTTAAAATGTTACACTGCCTCTTGCCTCCTTCCCCTTGATCTCATCTTAAATTTCATTACATTTCTTGTGATGGTTGAATTCCGTTAGCCACTTATTGTACCATTACTATGACTTTTCAAATCTTCCGGAAAGCATAAAGTCTTCTTTTGCTCTTATCCTCCTTGATAGTTTAGCGTCATCTCGTTAGTTTAGCTCCACGACTCACGAAATCGTAATGACACGATTGGAAACAAACCATACCACGGGCGGGGATAGGAGATATCGTTGAAATGTATAAGTGGATGACGGGCATAAACAAGGGAGATATTAATAAAGTACTGAGGGTGTCGAACCAGGTAAGAACCAGGAATAATGGATTTAAGTTGGATAAATTTAGATTTAGAAAGGACATAGGTAAGTACTGGTTTTCTAACAGAGTTGTAGATGCGTGGAACAGTCTTCCCAGTGGGGTGATAGAGGCTAGGACCTTGGGTAGCTTTAAGAAGAGACTGGACAAATATATGAGTGGGAGGGGCTGGGTTTGATTGGTGTCATTGGGTACGGGAGTTATTTCTAGGGAAGCTTCAGGTAGTAGTCGTTTTGATAAGGACCTGCCTCGCATGGGCCAGTAGGCCTTCTGCAGTGTTCCTCCATTCTTATGTTATGTTCTAACCGGCGATCAGAGTCTCAAAACTCCAGACCGTCGTGTTAGCCACTGGACCAGCTAGCTACAATAAGATTTATCCAACTAGTTATATTTCTACACCATAGGAAGGTTAGCATAGGCACCACTGTGATGAATCTTATTGTGGCTAGCTGGTCCAGTGGCTAACGCGACGGTCTGGAGTTTTGAGACTCTCTGATCGCGGGTTCTATCCCCACCCATGGTATTTTTTTTTTAGCTCCTTCCTCGTTAATTTTACGTCACCTGCAAACACCGACTACAGAAGACTATTCTCCCCCCAGGAAGGTCCTTTACGTATATCAGTGGAACAGTATGGGTTTGTAATTGAACTTGGTTCCCTCAGTTACCTCTCCATATTTGTTTCTGTTAACTGCATTTATAATTGCTGTTCCTGCACTCACACCTGAAAACCTAATCAGGAATCTTATTTGCACTCAGTGATAACCTGCCACAGTCGTATTACGTCAGCTGAATAATCTGAAAATAAATGGTGGCCCAAAACGGCAAAGTGAAAAAAGGCAGAAAAAGGTTATATGAAGAGACAAGAGGAGAAAGAAATAGCGAGAGAGTAACGAAAATAAAGATTCTGGCAGTGAGGCGATATTGGTGGCAGGCGGCGACACAGCGAATAAAAGAAGAGGGGGAAAATTGAGAGGTTTATTGAATGGCAAACAAGAGACGAGGGGAGAAGAGGAGAAAAGGAAGACAGAACCACTCTCATTCAGGAGGGTGAGTGCATGTGTGTGTGTGTGTGTGTGAGAGAGAGTGTGTGAGGGTGTGTGTATGAGAGTATGAGTGGGCAAGAGGAAAAGTGAAGGAAATAAATAATATATATATATATATATATATATATATATATATATATATATATATATATATATATATATATATATATATATATATATACTATATATATATATATATATATATTTCATACTATGGAACAATGCTCTTCTCCAGACTGAGGGACTGACCACCTCAAAACTTTAAGGGTGATGGACTGATTACATCGTCTTTAAGTATCTTCTGCTTCTATCAACTTTTCTGTACTTGACTGAAGAAGCCTACTGTGTAGGCGAAACGTTTCATAATAAAGATACCTAACTGTTGCATATGTGTCTTACCTAACAACATATATATATATATATTATACATACTGTACTGTAATATCTACGATAAATTCGACAACAATGTTTTTCTTTTTATAACCAGTCTTACTATCTCCTGTCTCATTCTATCGCCTATTTTCTCCTTCCTCTTCCCACATACCACTTGCATCGCGGCTTGCACCTCATTCTCCAGTACTTTCTCTTATATTTTTTCTTTATCATCTTCCTTACGTCTTTCTCCTCTTTAATCTCTTCTCTTAATTTACCTATCTCCTCATTTCTTCAACCCTCCCGAGTTCATCCAGGTTACTGACAAGTGCCAGCGAGTGATTAAGCTTAATCATAAACAGTAAATTAACTGGTTAATTGATAAGTCCTTCAGGGTGTTTTTTTACCATGTGTCAGTGGTAGCACAGTGTAGTGGATGGTAACAGCATGTAGTGACCACACGATGTAGAGTGGTACAGTTTGAGGGGTTAGTTGAACGGTAACAGTAGGAAATGGTATGATAGCTTTAGTAGTTAAGTAATAGTAACAGCAGTGTTACGATAGCAGCAGTAGTGAAGTAATAGTAGTAGCAGTGGTTTGATAGCAGCAGTAGTATGATAGAAGCACTAGTAACAGTAGTGGTATGATAGCAATAGTGCAGTAGCAGCAGGTAATAGCTTGGTAATACCGCTGAGATGTGTTGACCTCGGTTAGTGACTACGGAGCCGCCTGTAACAACATAATGATGCAGGGAATTGCGTGTGTCCCATAAATCATCGTTGAATAGAAATCACATTACTGTGTAAGCCATAACACACGCACACGCGTGAACATACACACGCACACGCGTGAACATACACACGCACACGCGTGAACATACACACGCACACGCGAACAGAAAACACCAACACGGATTTGGAGAAGACAGGTCTTGCGTAAGGAGTCTATTGACGCAAATCAAGCAGGATAGAGACAATAGGGCAGACTGCGATTTTTTGGTCAGTCAGAAAGTGTTCAGTACTATTATCTTGCCAGAGACTGGTCCATAATCTAGAGATACAAGCCAAGGGAGGGGATGGCGGGACGAATGCTTCAGAGAAACAACGTTTATCGAATTCAGAAAAGACAGAGCAATGGAATCCATTGCTTTTCAGCAGCGATCCAAAGGTCATTAAAAAAAGTGAACGGGGAAGGACGTCAAGAAACTGTGCAAGTAGTTTAAAAAAAAGAAAACATTCAGTAAGACTTAAATAATCCGTAAGAAAGTCATACAACTTACAGGAATGCTTTAACAAGTAACTGGGAATTGGAGCAATGTATAACCTGGGAGGGAAGCAATGTATAACCTGGGAGGAAGAAGAGGGAAGACATTAAGCAAAGATAGCAAAGTGTAAACATCACACGTCATCTCTTCCGCAGGACACACAGGTACACTACAGATGTAACTAATGTGACATTTTATTGGGGCAACGTTTCGCTTTAGGTGCGACAGAGCTCTTGGAAAGCGAAACGTTGCTACAATATAATATCACATTAACATTGAAAAACACCTACTCACAAATACGTACACAGACACACTCCCACCCATAAACACTCAAAAACACCCCCTACACATACCCACCCATGAACATACACTCACAAACATCCCCCTACAAACACCCACCCATGAACATACACTCACAAACATCCCCCTACAAACACCCACCCATAAACATACACTCACAAAAACACCCCTCTACAAACACCCACCCATAAACATACACACAAAAACACCCCCCTACAAAAACCCACCCATAAACACACTCACAAACACACTAACAATCCCTGCCCTAATTCAAGCCGCCTCAGCACAAACACTGCGTTCTAGAAGAAGCAGAATTCTGGGAAGGTCACCAACCAACACTAATACTACAGTAATCCGGACGTGCTCAAAGAGCTCTCCTGGTTACATAGCCACCCTTCACTCCCTCCCATACCACCCTCCCTTCCATCCCTCCCTCCTTCCCTTCCCAACATCCCATGGTAACCCAGAAACACCTTACCAATACTCAGGCTTTATTTCTGGAACCCAAGACGAAGACAAATAAACCTGACTTTATCTTGGTCAGCCATGCTTATTGTGTGTGTGTGTGTGTGTGTGTGTGTGTCACACCTTCAGTGTTTAATTTATCATATAATTTTTTTCAAATTTCCTGTGAGTGAAGCACACATCCCCCTACTCATTCCTGTATTCTACCACTCTACTTTTTATCAAAAACTTTTCCGGTATCCTTTTTCTTACTTTACAACCAAGATCACTAATTGTGTCTTTTGATGGTGCTAAAATATCTTCTTCAAACTTTTTCTCGTATCATTTTATGGTCTCATGTGTGGCTATCATATCTCATTTCTCTTTATTGTCAATCAGATAAAACATTTTGATTTTTTTCATTTTTTCGTGACTCCTTTTTTGTTTAGCTCTGTGGTTCGCTGCATGTCTTAAGACTTTTCAGTCTCATTCAATGATTTTTTTTTTTAGAAACTGCATTATTTTACAGTCTGCTAGCTATATTTCTTAGTTCTCCAGAAAAGTAAATATATTCCAGAAATTTTACAGATATCATTTGTAACTAGTCTGCGCCACATAGGCCTGACTCAGGCCTATGACAGGCTAAAGTATGGAACGAAGGGTGATAAAAATTTGGGTATTGCTACTGGGTACAGAATTTGATCTATGATCTTTCAAGTCCACAATAGGGCTTTATTACCCACAGTGGGGCTTTATCAAGGACCACCACCACTGCTACACTCTCCCCCCCCACCCCCACTGCAACATTCACCACCATCCCCACTGCAACACTCACCCCCTCCCCACCCCCCACTGCAACACTCACTATCCTCCCCCCACCACCCCCACTGCAACACTCACCACCCTCTCCCACAACCCCCACTGCAAAACACACCACCACTAAAGACCCAATAAAGCAAATTGATCGCCGATTGTACTTAGGCAATTAGTTTTGGTCGGTAATTATGTGCCCCTCTGGTGCCGCTATGGACCGGCCATTAATTAGTCAACTTCCTTCAATGATTCAAGATTACAAGAGTCAATTATCCAGGTTGAATCTGGGTTATAAAGATTAATTATCCAGGGTGATTCAAGGTTACAGAAGTCAGTTATCCAGATTCAATGTTACAATGGTCAATTAATCAGGCTGATTTTTTTTTTTATTGAAAACTCAGGTACAAAATAGTTATGGGTGCATAAAATATGTCAACGAGATACCAGGCACTAACTAGATTATTTTATAAATAAATAATAAAGTCAAAACACAGGAAAATATAAACACTATACAAATAAACAATGTGACAAAAACAAGCACACAGAATTACACACATACACAAGCAATCACGTATTATACAACGGGATACTTCATCTGGCATATTACTAGGCGTGGCTTCCGCCTGCCAACACACAACGTATCCAAGACTTAATCTAAGAACTCAGGTGCCTTAAAGAGCACAACAATACGTTAATTTGGGCGACTACCACGGGGTTATTATCATGGACTAAGAATAGGCATTACAGTTCAAAGGTGGATCAGGATGACGCTACCATTCACAACAATGAAAATATCTAATATAACAAAACGAAAATACACTGATATTTGACATCTCAATAAAACACAAATGCCAGCAGCTATAAGTGAACTTATACACTGACGAGATGCACACATTGAAAAATACTGCCTCCACATATAGTTCAAGCTCCTTCACAGCTTACAGGAAAACGAAAACTTGCATAGATACATATATTATTGAAAAGCACACGGACACGGCATAAAGTATAAACGGAAATAAGAAAAACGTTTCAACTGTGCTAGGAAGCACACCATATACAAAAAGTACACCAATGACTTGTAATTGAGGCATAAATGACGAGAAACATTCCTAAAAGTTGTATATACAAAGCACGTAAGATATATCGTCATCACCGTTACATAGGAGACGCACATAAACTCGGAGAACACAAAACATTCACGCACTTGACAAACACAATTAGACACAGCTGACCAGCCCGTTAGATTACCCACTGAACACTCACAACTATCTCAAATCTCGTAACTCCAAGGCTTTATATTCAGGCGGGAAGTCTCTCTCCCATCTCCCCTCATATACCAACCTATTTCGACATTTTGTCCTATAAATCGTCCCCGCTAAAACCCTAATTCTACTGCTACCATCAACGTGCCTCATAGCCCATGACACGAAAATATAATCGGCCACAACACACGACATCGCACGTTGTACACGCAAGTCAACCCCACCTACATCAAAACTCAACGCCCGGAGTACCGACAAACCTCCCCCCCCCCTACCAAACGCAAAACCCTACTGAACCACTCTCGTACCATACCTAAAGTCTCACAGAAATGCACAACATGAAAAGCAGATTCCTCCATCCCGCACGCCGGACAACCCCAGTCTTCCTCCAAAAGCCTATTATACAACACCACCCCAGACGGCAAGATTCCATGTAAAAATTTAAAAACCACTTCCTGTACTTGAGCAGGCAGACGCAACTGTTGAACTCGCCTCCATATATCACCCCACGCATACATGGGATACATTCCTTCAACTCGCACCACGACTACCTCCCTACCCGCCCTTTCTAAGGTACATGATTTTACACAGCGCACGTCCTTTATGTTCAATAATACGCGAAGCATCGCGTCGCACCAAATTAAATTCCTCCCTCTCCACCACCTGCGCAGGTCGTGATACAATTCACTTAACCCACCATGCATCCCACCCAGTCGGAGAAAACGACGCTTCACGTAACATGCCATGACACGAGCCTCTAGGCTAGAGGAATGAGACCCAACCCTCCCTGATGCAGTGGTGTCTCCACCACCGCTCTTGTGAGCCAATCGCATCCTGAACCCCACAAAAATCGATAAACTCTATGCAAAAGACGTTTGACGTCCCCCTGCAACAGAGGATACAGTGCAGCAACGTGCCATACTTTGCTATAAAGCAGGACATTAATGACCACCGCCCTCTGATGCAGGGTTAAATGTCGCGGCCGTAGACTATTTAAGCGCCCCAAGACACTATGTACAACCCTCCCCGAATTGCACGCCCTCATCTGATCGACCTCCCGCATATAATGAATACCACATAGTGATACGATCAACCACAGTCCACCCCTCTGCATCCACCCCATCCCCCACCCACTCCCCCAACTCCATAATTTTCGATTTTTCTCTATTAACACACATCCCCGTAGCCTTGCCAAATATGTCAACAAGTCTCCCAACAAAACCCAATTGCTCCCGTGAACGTAATAACACAGTAGTATCATCAACATAACCCACAAGGGTCGGTCGACCACTAATCGGACTCCAGGATGTCTCAATTCCCCGCCCACAAACAGCCCAGTAAAATGGGTCCTGCATACATGCAAAAAACATTTGAGACATGGGGCATCCCTGACGGAATGCCCCTGCTCAAGTGTACAAAAACACCTAACTTGCCATTAATTTGTACTTTAAAACCCGCTCCATTGTACAACGAACGGGCCCACATGATGACCTCATTTCCAAAACCCTGCCATCTCATAAATTTCCACAGAACCTCTCTTTCCACACTATCAAAAGCGGCTCGCCAGTCTAAAGCCAAAACACCACCCCCACCCCTCACCCCGCATTCCTCAACAAACTCCCTGATATTCCCATGACCATCATACATTGACCTACCTGGCACACCAAACTGACTCTTATGGATTACCTTATCAAACACTTTCTTAATTCTATTCATCAATATTTTCGCATATAGTTTATAGTCACTACACATCAACGATATGGGACGGTAGTCCTTAATCGCTAACGGCACATCACATTTCCTAAGACCAACACTGCCGTACGCTGAGACAGACCTAACACCCCTCCCCCCTCCTTCATTGCATTGAGTAAACGAACCATAAAAGTCCGTATTACCTCCCAATGTTTGATATAAAATTCACAAGGGATGCCATCAATGCCTGGAGCCTTCCCCTTACGCATTCCTTGTAGTGCCTCCCGCACCTCTGCTTCAGATATAGGCCCACCCATGAGAAGGCGATCATAATCATTTAACTCGCATCGTACTCCTCTCCCCAAATCCTGTATCGCATGCTCACTCACGTCTTTACTTTGCATCTGGATCTTACTCCAAGTATCGACATAAAAACTTATCCCCTCAGTTGTTGTTAAGACCTGTCCCTCACTATACCTGTCAACTTCATCCTGCACCACTAAACTCACAATTTCAGTCGCTTTTCGACTTTGTGTCTGACTTTGTAAGACACAAGCAGATGGCTTGTCACCCCACAAAGCCTCCTCCACCCCACTCGAAATGCGCGCCCCATCGAAAATCTTATTTTTCAATACTTGGATTTGTTCTTTAATAGCATCGATCTCATCCACTGGGTAAACCCCAGGTGCCTCTCCCTGTGCATAACATTGTCGTAGATGACCCTCCAGGTACCTCTGAAAACCATACTCCAAGTGAGTGGCCTCCTTACACCGATTCACATAAAAATCCTTAATTCGAGGCTTCACAACCTCATCCCACCGTCGTACTAAATCCCACCCCTCCCAGGAGTCTACTCCCATAGACGCCCAGAAGTCCTCGAATAGTTCCCTATCATCCGCACTTTGTAGCATCCGCGTATTCAGTTTCCAGTATCCCTTAAAACGATGTGGGAGACCTCCCCAGTCGAGCTCCACAAAAACTCCCCAGTGGTCGGAGAAAAAGACGTTCAATACACGCACATTGATTATGACCACCCGCCGAGACACATACACCCTATCTAAACATGCCGCATAGCCCCTACGCACAAAAGTATGCTCAATCCCAAAGTCACGTCCTCCACGTACATCAACCAACCCCAAACCAGACAACAAGTCACCCAAAACAAGTGAACAGAACCCCGCCCCCCTCGGTTCAACATCTTTACGGCGCACCACACAGTTCCAGTCACCACCTACCACTGTAATTTCTGGCAGGGACCTCAAATAATATACCAAGACATCTCTAACAAAAGTATTTTTAATATTAACATCATGTTCAGCCGGCCCATATACCCCTACAAAACCAACCCTTCTACTACCTCAATCCCCCACGACTCGCACCACGCGACCCTCCCCCCCTTCCTCCCAATGTCTCAGCACAAACGGGCTGGCCGCTTTTATCAACACAGCTACTCCACCTTTCAGACGTCTGGAGTGAGTCACATAAATGTCATAACCATCCATCTCAAACAAACTTCCTACACTATGGTTATGCTCTTGCAAAAAACACACATCCACTGCAAAACGATTCAACCACTCACACACCTGCACACACTTTCTGACAGATTTCAAACCATTAACATTAATAGTTACACACCTAACTGTGTTAAAGGTGGCTTTCCTCTAGGGGCTACCACTCCCTTTTTCTCTTTGCGCCGGCAAGCACCCAAGGCACTTCCCGCACCTTTGGCAATCCCCGTGATATTACCTGCTGTCCTGGACTCGCGCGACCTCCCCCCACCCGTGATTTCCGACCACGTCTTCTTCCCTGAACGTTGTCCAGGGGTCAAGACATCATCGGAGTCGGACGGGATAGCCGCACGCTTCCTAGAAACAGCATCTTCAGACATGTCAGTACTTGGAGTGTTCTCCTTGTGAATTTCTGCCTCAACAGTATGAAACCTCGAACTCTCCAAATCTCTCACTTTAGCTATCTGATCAGCATCATCTGCACGTAATTTCCCCCCATCAGAACACGGCACAGAAGCAGACTCATGTGATGCTAATAGGTCACTTAACGCAGATACAATGTCGGCTTCCATCTCACCTGCCTCTCTTGCTAGAGGGATTTCACTGTTTACATGTTCCACCTCGTCAAGGGAGGCAGTCCCAGGTAGAGTCACACAAGATGACTCTAGTAGCATGGCCCTATCAACCTCAGCACTCCATGATGTCATACACGGCGAGGTCTTGACAACCTCCTCTTCCAGAGCCTGACGGGGTACCTCACCGTCAGGTCGACGACCACGCCCCGATGGCGGCTGGCGCTGGACACACTGAGCCGCTATGTGATCCAGAGCGCCGCAGAGGCGGCAAGTTCTTCTCTGTCCAGGGTACGTAACGTACACCCGTGAACGAAACTCCTCCAGTTGTACGTACGAAGGAATCGGCTGACGCAGGGACATTTTCAACGTAAATGACCCCTCCTGAAGGCCAGTATAGTGGCCGTCAGACCACCTACCCATGGTGACCAGGTGGATCTTCCCATAACGTTCAAAAACGTCACGTATATCAACTTCATTGGCCTCAAAAGGCACGTTTCTCACACGTACCCACGTATAGTATCGTGAAACGTCATGCAACTGGACAGAAACTGCTGGGGTGACTTGCTTACTTATATCCTGGTACTGGGTCACAATCTTCTCGTACATCTGAGTGTCACAAAACTTGACGAAGATCCGTGTAGTTCCATTCAAGGCGACGCCACACAAGGATTCACGTTGAATGCCATATGTATCACGAATGATTGCTGGCAGTAACACATTTACTGATTCGCCGGTGATAGAGCCCTGCGTTAGTTGAATACAAACAGTATTAACACGGCGGCGAAACGCAGTCGCCATTGTTGTTGATGTTGTAAACACTCCTCCACCAGGTGTCGGGACTGAGGAGCAACAGCTGACAACCGCTCAGCACAACGTCTGAGCAGAGAATGAATCAGGCTGATTCGAGGATACAAGAGTGAATTATCCAAGGTGATTTAGAGAAACAAGTCAGCAATCCAGGGTAATTCATGATACTGCACTGCACAGGACAATAACCTTAGTTGTAAAAATAACTAAAAGAAAATATTTTTCCCCTAGATGGGCATTTTTATTGAAAAAGACCAAAAAGGCACAATACAGTCACTGGAATAATACACAAATTACCCGCACATACAGCGTTTCGGTCCGACCTGGATAATTTACAAGTCACTGACACACGAGAGCGAAGGGAGCCAGTATATATAGGCGAGGGGGACAGAGACGGGGCAAAAAGAGGAAGAAAAAAGGAAGTGGAGTA
Organism: Cherax quadricarinatus; assembly: GCF_038502225.1. Classification (NCBI taxonomy): domain Eukaryota; kingdom Metazoa; phylum Arthropoda; class Malacostraca; order Decapoda; family Parastacidae; genus Cherax; species Cherax quadricarinatus. The sequence goes on from NC_091324.1 coordinate 30,691,895, forward strand.
GTGGTAGAGGTAATGCTGGTAGTGGAAGTAGTAGTAGTAGAAGTACTACCACTATTACTTCTACTACTACTTCCACTACCAGCATTACCTCTACCACTACTTCTCCACTTCCTCTCTTTGTCTCGTCCCTGTCCGCCTAGCCTATATATACTGGCTCCCCTCACTCTAGTGTGTTAAAAAGAAGACTGGTTATAAATGACCATAATTTTTAAAGGGGTGGACCGGTAAGCAAGCGGAAGGCCTCGGTCAGATGACCAAAAGCTCCAAAGGCGGGTCATCATCTGACTAAGACCCGCGTCAGGAAACATTTGTCCTGTTTCCTGACGAACCTTACCTAACCTCTAGTGTGTCAGTTTGACTTGTAAATGATCCAGGTCGGACCGAAATATCGTCATATGCTTCTATGTGCGCGGGTTATTTGTGTATTATTGCGTACATTCAAACAATTTGTTTTAAAATAATATGTGAAATTATTATATTTTCAGTTCAGTGTAATATGGTCAAGAAGAGTATGTTTTCCTGGGGAAATTGTGAGTGACACAAAATAGCAGTTCGTCATTGAGCGTCAAAGAAATACTATTATTTTAAAAAGTTTGTGAATGCAGCAGTCAGTCGACGCCATGTTTGTGTGGGGTTGACAAGGTGGGAGAAGGTGCTGAGTTTTTTCAGTAAGTTCACGCCTGTTGTGATGTACACATAGATTTATTAATGATAAATTGTTTACTAAAGTGGTGTTGGGCACGGTTCCTTAGCCCCTGTTCACCTAGCATTAAGTAGGTACCTGGGTGTTAGTCGACTGTTGTGGGGAGCATCCTGGGGGACAATTTAAGAACCCAATTGGAAATGAGACAGACAGTTCCCGATGACGCACTGATTTTAATGGGTTATGCTGGGTGGCTAACCCTCCGGGTTAAAAAGTTGGTGTGAGGGGCTCTTTCTCCGGGGAATTTGATCTGAATTGAGCCTGAATGCCCCCCCCCCCACACACGCAGGTACTGTATAATTTCTATGGGTTTGGCGCTCCCCATAATAATTATAATAATCCTGGTTTAAAATCCCAATAAAATCTTATTTGTGTTAATGGCAAATCGAGGCGTGAATAAAAATCGGACATCTGACGTGCGATCCATGGTTTCGCAGCGTCGTGTTTACTTATTTTAATGTTTCTTCATATTGCATTATTATTTTGGCTTGCAGGCCACCAAAAACCCGCACTTAGGAGACGAACCTTTTGATGTTTCGATCCCTCCTAGACCATTGTGAGAAATGGGTCATGATGGACCGAAACGTCTTCGTATGGTACATCACTAGGTGCCTGTTTTTGGTAAATTGTTCCAGCTACGATATTATTACTTATTATTATTATTATTATTATTATTATGTTCTTGGGGGGGGGGCTTGCAAGTATTGGTGTGTATTTTTCTTTACACTTGAATTTACGGACAAGGAGTTGTTATCCTACTTCGGCTCATTTCAAAGCCCAGAGATACGACCCACAACAGTCGACAAACACCCAGGTACCTACTTACTGCTACGTGAACAAGGGCAACAGATGTAAGGAAACGTTCCTAACGTTTCCATCTGTTCCCGTGGGGGGGGGGAACCACATATCCGCAGCATATGGTTGCTTACGTTCTTTTTTTTTATTGACAAAAGCGCTAAATCATCACCGGTCAAGCACTCGGTAAATCTTTCCTTCACGGGGGTGCCTTGATGCTAGTGAAGGTACCTTGATACAAGGAAATAGACCAACCCTTTCCTTGGATCGAACCTGAATGTCTCCCATTCATCCAGGCGCTTTGTGACTCCGATGGGTTTGATGCTCCCCTATGAACCCCTGAAAGAAAGTTCCTCGATGCTGGGGGCTCTTGATCCAAGGAATTGGCCATGATTGCTGCCCATTCTCCGGGCGATGTATGACCCCAACGGGTTTAGCACTTCCCATAAATATAATAATAATAATAATTTAGTGATCATTTATAAGCCAAGTACGCACTAGTGTATATCGTATAAGTAATTATCCATCCACCTCTCTACTGGGGTTTGACTTTATGTAAGATATATGAAAATGCGATATATTATGATGACTTAATCTAGAATATTCCTACTAAACATTGCATATTTTCTCCACTCAGTCTTCCAATGAAGGGTTCTTGATCCAAGAAATTGGAGCCACCCACCCTTTCCTTGGGTCGAATCTGATGACTCCCCTTTCCTCCAAGCGCTGTATAACCCCCTACGATTTTAGCTATTCCCCGTGAATGTAGTATTATTAAATAACAAAAAGGCACAATAATGATGCACATTATCAAACAGCACTAGACTCGTATGGGTTTAGTGCTGTGCGATAATGTCCACTTAATTTTGTCACTAATATTATTACTATATTCATGGAGAAGCACCAAACCATTAGAGGTCATACAACACCTGGGGAATGAGAGGTAATTAGGTTTGATCCAATGAACGGAATGGTAGCGCCAAATCCTTTAATCAAGAGGCCTTCGGCATTAAGTGATGAATATACCTAATGGGATGTTTCTGTTGACTCCTAGTATTTACGCTTCTCTGCAGAATGCCCCCGTTTTCATCTTTCACAGTTCTTGGACAACCTGTAGATAATTAGATTTTACTTATTATCTTGCCGATTACTATAGCCAGCAGCACGATAAGCAGTAACAATCGTAGAGGCTTAGAAATATAGGAGAAATCTCACATATGTGAACTGTATGTTTAAGAAGTTGTCAACGCTGCTTCACATCCAGTATCAGCTACGCAGTAACACTTGATGTCACATGCATCAACTTAATAGAAGCTGAGTGTTTCAGTTATTTTATGATATTAGCCAAGTTTACTCTGCATTATTCACTGTAGTTAGTAGAATGGGTTAAGACGTGAAGGAGAGGACCCCAAATATAAATTAGGTTAACTACGGTTAAGTGAGAAATTTTCCACTTTTAACTATTTACTTCATGCGTAAAGACTTGATTCATATTTGTTATGTAGTTTTGCTTCCTTTATTTTTATTGTGGGTTGAAATTACTGTATGATTAACAATCATGTTAGTGTTGAATTTTATATATATGATAATTCTTCATTTATTTGTCATTTTTTAATTTTACACCTACAGGTACTGTACAAGTATGAGCATCCTTATTCAGTCCAGCCAGCTTATAGAGCAACAAGGACAAACCATCGTCAAAGTAAGAAAAGTTTTATTTGTACTTTATTAATTGCCCATTGGTATATTATATTTATTAGCATGCATCACAATACATTTGGGTCTTCCTTGAAAGTTAACTATTATTTGAGTGCTGACCAATTTATAAAGACTTGGTGCAACTCATCAGAAAAGCAAATATTAGTTTGGATTATTAAACATATTAACATTTAAAGCCAGAGAGACTCGAATGAATAACTTACAAAACAAAAATGTGTTTTGGTATTGTCATATAACCTTAAACAGCAAGAAGAAAAAATCAGGGCTAGCTGCTAGAGTAGAATTTTGCCTTGATGTTAGTGGACGGAGGATCGAGCCTCAATCATTCGTTCAGCTGAATGACCCACACGAGTTTAGCGTTTTACAAAAGACTGTAATAGAAATAATATTAGTGAGACAAAAAAAAAATAAGTTGCATGCTAGGAATGCATTCATATCTCTGTAGGAAATTCTCAGATTGCACTCAGCCGTTTCCTCGCCTCTGGTGAAGCTTTTCTTTTGTCTTCTTTGTCCTTCGTGTGTGTTCCATTTCCTCTTCATAATGAGCTGCCCTTTGTTCAATCTGTTTTTAATTCTATTACCTCCCCCCAAAAATAGCTGTCCCTCTTGGATGTACAGTGTAGTATGAGACTCATGTTGTGTCCAAATGCAACTGCTGCTGGAGATGCGGTGGTACATGATACTGATGCTGCTGCTCGTGCCGCTTATACTTCGTTGTCTGGGGATCCTGTTGCCGTGGCTTCATCCTCTCGGATATCATTGACAGTAGGCTTCACTCAGAAAGGTTGAAGCAGATACTTGAGGCAAAAGCTCCTCTGTACAGCTGTCGTGTTTGTTAATTAAGTTTTTATCACTCAGTTTATTATAATTTACATTGACTTAATACTCTCAGCTATATATATATATATATATATATATATATATATATATATATATATATATATATATATATATATATATATATATATATATATATATATATATATATAATTGCGTGTGTGTGTGTGTGTGTCGTGCGGAATAGGTAGAAGTTGCGATTTGGGCTTAAATAGCAAAGCTCCTCTTGCCGAATAAGGCAAGCGAAAATTTGTGTATACAATAACTTCGCAAAAATCATTCTGAACCTAACGAAAAAAAATGTATTTCATTGTGTTTGTTTATCATTAAATTATTATAAACTTATCTAAAATATATTTAGTTGGATTAGGCTAAATTAAATTGCGCTGTTATAATAAGGTTAGGTAAGTTTTCTAAGATACTTTTGGTACAAAATTATTAATTTTTACATTAACACAAATGAAAAAATATATATCTTTAAACGTATAAGATAAAATTTTAGAAAGTACTTAATTTTAAATGAGTTCTTGCTAATTGACCAGTTTTACCTATTCGGCATATATATATATATATATATATATATATATATATATATATATATATATATATATATATATATATATGTCGTGCCGAATATGTAAAACTGGTCAATTAGCAAGAACTCATTTAAAATTAAGTCCTTTTCGAAATTTTCTCTTATACGTTTAAAGATATATTTTTTTCATTAACGTTGATGTAAAAAATTTTAATTTTGCACCAAAAGAATCTTAGAAAACTTACCTAACCTTATTATAACAAGAACAATTTATTTTAGCCTAACCCAACTAAATATATTTTAGATTTGTTTACAATAATTTAATACTAAACAAACACAGTGAAATATATTTTTCTTGTTAGGTTCAGAATGATTTTGGCGAAATTATTGCATGCACAAATTTTCACTTGTCCTATATGGCAAGATGAGCGTTGCTATTTAAGCCAAGATGGCAAGTTCTGCCTATTCGGCACGACATATATATATATATATATATATTTATATATATATATATATATATATATATATATATATATATATATATATATATATATATATATATATATATATGTGTGTATATATTTATATGCATATATTTATATATATATATATATATATATATATATATATGTGTATATATTTATATGTCGTGCCGAATATGTAAAACTGGTCAATTAGCAAGAACTCATTTAAAATTAAGTCCTTTCTAAAATTTTCTCTTGTTAGTTTAAGGATATATTTTTTTCATTAATGTTAATGTAAAAATTAATAATTTTGCACCAAAAGAATCTTAGAAAACTTACCTAACCTTATTATAACAAGAACAATTTATTTTAGCCTAACCCAACTAAATATATTTTAGATTTGTTTACAATAATTTAATACTAAACAAACACAGTGAAATATATTTTTTTCGTAAGGTTCAGAATGATTTTGGCGAAATTATTGCATACACAAATTTTCACTTGTCCTATATGGCAAGATGAACGTTGCTATTTAAGCCAAGATCGCAAGTTCTGCCTATTCGGCACGACATATATATATATATGTATATATATATGTATATATATATATGTATATATATATATTACGTATATATATGTATATATATATATATATGTATATATATATATATATGTATATATATATACTTATATATGGGAACAAATATATGGCATATACTTCTGGATGAAAAAATATATATGTATATATATATATATATATATATATATATATATATATATATATATATATATATATATATATATATATTATGTATTTTGTCTTTTAATAAAATATACATAAAATATAGGGGGTGGTAGGAGAAAATTCTCAAACAGCTTCAGGGAGAACCTTGAGTTTTCTCTGAAGCAAGTTTATTCTTTTCTCTGAGGATGAGGGTCCCTATAACAGTTCTAGAGGTGGTACCTCCCTATATTTATATATATATATATATTTATATATATATATATATATATATATATATATATATATATATATATTATATATATATATATATATATATATATATATATATATATATATATTATATATATATATATATATATATATATATATATATATATATATATATATATATATATATATATAATGTGTGTGTGCGTGTAGGGCACTGTTATGGTGTAAATTGTGTAACTATTATGTAGACCATTTAGGTGCATGAAGATTTGCAAGATTAGGGTCACCAAAAGTATAATTCAGAAGGCCAAGGAGGAGTTGTTGAGGTAGTTTGGATACTTAGAGACGATGGAGCAAAATATGGTGACTAGGAGGATATATGACTGGGGTGGAGGAGGAGGGGTAGGGGTCGTCCCAGGAATGTTAGGAGGGAGGGGTTAGAGGAGGTTTTTAAGTGTTAGAGGCTTGAACAGTGAACATCCAACAGTCTTGTGTTGAGCGCGTTAGATTTGAGTGGAGAAAAGTGTTTCTTGTAACTTGATGTACTGGTGGATTGTGAAGGGGAATCAGGGAGAGGAGGAGGAGGTGAGGATGTTGCAATTCGCTGGGCCATCTGAGCTATCACCATGTTTCTCTCAAGACAGTCAATGAATGAATGATGATGTTTGTTTTTTAGTGGGGGAGGGGCCACCCTACCTCTGTGGAAGACGATAGTGTATTAAAATTTTGTTATAAACATTATATCGTGTCATCAGTTATGATGGTTTTAACATCTACTGAATATTTTAAAGTAACAAAGAACTAGAAAATTTAATTAATACATCTAAATGTGAGACATTTTGAAGAAGAGTCTCTATGGAATGCGCTACTAATATATACTCCTTGTAAAGCTTCAGTTATTGACGCAATCTCGCACACATATGACGGGCCTCAAAATTTCACATTTGATGGTAAATGTGAAGATATTGCTGCAGTTTACAGTGCTACAATATTGTAAACATCTCATAGTTACTACTTTTAACTTCAGTGTCTGGAATCTCAAAAGAATAGGATAATGATCTTAAATGCGCAAATGACAACCAGAACTATTAACCAAATGAACATAGCCTAATTTGCCAGACAACATATGGTAATGTTATAACCTACATAACCCTTGCAAGTAGGTTGCACTGATTCTGGTGACGGGCTCTTAATGCAAGGTTTTGGAGCTACCCCCTTTGATCAAAAGTAATTACCCCTCTCCCCAGGGACTGAATGGCCCTTACGGGTTTTGTGCGTCCTGATAAATATAACCATAATAACTTGGTCTGATAATGGTAGGCTGCGATGTGTATTGGCAAAGCACCCTTCTAGGTTGGTGCCTTGATACTGTTTGAAGGTTATTGATCCAAGGAACTAGAGCTTTTCACCCCTCCACTCCTATTCTCCTGTCAGACGTGATTGCTCTCTCTTCCCCAGTTGCAACATGATCTTTAGGGATTAAGTGCTTTCCTGAGAGAAATAATAATAATCCGTGTAAGGTAAGGCTTTGATCAGTGTATTTTCACTCTCTCTCTCTCTCTCTCTCTCTCTCTCTCTCTCTCTCTCTCTCTCTCTCTCTCTCTCTCTCTCTCTCTCTCTCTCTCTCTCTCTCTCTCTCTCTCTCTCTCTCTCTCTCTCTCTCTCTCTCTCTCTCTCTCTCTCTCTCTCTCTCTCTCTCTCTCTCTCTCTCTCTCTCTCTCTCTCTCTCTCTCTCTCTCTCTCTCTCTCTCTCTCTCTCTCTCTCTCTCTCTACTCAATACTAATAACAATCAGTGCTGTGCTAAATTAACACGGCCACAATAATATTGGTACACATTGGCAGAAGCTTGTTCACGGTTCCAATAATAAAGCTAATTAGCAGACCACTGCGTGATAATCAGTGCTGATGACAGTGGAAGTAGTTCCTGCCAGCTGTTGATGCAGGTGGTGGTATTACTACTCGTGTAGTAGTTCTGGACATTATATGGAGTTAAATATTCAGTCTAATGTTCGTAGATATTAGTGCTTCGCCCTTAAGTTTGGTGACTTGATGTTGGTAAAGCGCTCTTGTTCCAAGGTATTGGCCCCTCAAGGAAGGTTCCTTGATGTTGGTGAGGGGCTCTTGATTTAGGGAATTGGATTTGTGCTCCAGTTCCCCGAATTAAGCCTGAATGCCTTCCACATTCCCCCCCCCCCCAGGCGCTGTATAATCCTCTGGGTTTAGCGCTTCCCCCTTGATTATAATAATAATCCAAGGTATTGGACCTATCCTTTTCCGTAGATCGAACCCCATTATCTCTCATTTCCCCATGAGCTATATAATTCCTACGGGTTTGCAGCAGTATTTACAGAGGCGCTCGAGGTGCTTGGGAGAAAATTTAATTAGTGGGAAGTGCTAAACCAGTAGGGATCATACTGTGCCTGGGTAAAATGAGGGTAGGAGGGGTGTTGAGGAATATGGGAGAGAGGGTGAAATGGGGGGGGTACGACACCGTTGTAACTGGATTGGTAATTGCTGCAAGGGAGTGGCGTGGTGCTTGTACAGGGCTCTTGAGCTAAGGAATTTTAGCTGCTTTCGCTATCCTCGGATCAGACATGATTATCTCTTATTCTACTAATGTTGTATGACCCCTACTCACTGGCTTATCGCTTCACCATGCTTATAAATGATGCGATATTAACTTTGTGGCTGCCTGAGGTTTTTTTAACGACATTTGCGAAGTGTTATAGCTCGCGGGATTTATCTATATCCATCTTGTTTTTTGTATTCACAAAAATGCGATAAACCCGTATGGTCTGCGTTGTTTGCTGCTCGTATTCATTATTTTTGTATTTCCAAAAATTTACTTGACCTTGGCCTTGGTAACTGACACAAAGTTGGTAGCTTTGACCTTGGTGTGACCTGAGAAACTGGGAAGTTGGTCTTAAGTTTCAACCAAACTTCGTTTAATTTTGTTTCGGCTGTGAAGCGCCACCATAGCTTAAACTGTATTAATTAAGTTCTCCCTCCAGGTGTCAGGGAGCTTATATTGCCCTCATCTTGCATGAAAATTTTCCTCTAAACAGTAAAGGTGAAGGTAAGTATAGAATAACGATATTATTATCTGTGGGAACCGCTTAATCGGTAGGCAAACAGGTTCGATCCGGGGAAGGATGGTTTCCATTCCTTACATCACGTAACCCCCCCCCCCTCCCCTTCCCCACTCACAGACATCAGGGCGCCTCCCTTGAAGGGTTCATTAACGATAAGGACTGCACAAACTACGTGAAACTTCTCTCTGTATGTCACACAGTATATGTATGTGGTGGTATTGGTACGCCTGCACAAACTATGTGAAACTGTCTTGTTCTCTCATCTTGCAGGCACCACCTGCGTTTACAGATTCTATCTGACACATGACACTCTTTTGCTGTGAATATCGTCTCTCAAGACAGTTGGGAGCGCCTCACGGCCCTAGGGAAAGTCATGACCCCTCCCCTTCTAACCTAATACCTGCATACCCTTGAAATACTTGGGAGCGCTCTAATTAAAGCTGTCGAAGGGTCTTGATCCAAGGAATTCAAAGTGCCCTTCCCGTGGATCAACTCTGATTACCTGCCATTCGTTGTAGGTGTCTTTGTGCCGGTGGAGGGCAGTTATTTTCCAACCCCTTCCTCGGCTTCAACCTCATTACCTTTTCCCACAGGAGCTGTAGGACCCCTACGGGTTTGTTGCTTTCCCATGAATGTAATCTATTACAGCTTAAATATAAGTCGACGTGAGCACGCACAAATCAACGGCTCGCTCCCAAGACCTTATATCTCTGGCATGAGTAACAATGCGGTACCAAGAAAGTTAGTCCCAGGTGACAACTTATAACCAACCACGAGATTAAACGCTGCCGCAGAATAATACATGGCATTGATTACAGAAAGGAACCTTTGTTTCTTCACGTATGTCACTACCTGCATGAAAATTCCAATACTCGCTTCTTCAGTTTGTCTGTGTATTTCAGAAATGTGTCTTGGAGAATTATATCTCCAAGACACTGATGAGAATGTCTTTGCTTGGTTATAATAAACTAAGATTATACCTTAAACAACAAGATATGCTTGGTTTATTTGGACGGATTTAGCATAATTGATTTGGTAAATCAAAAGACACACAGAATTATTCTTTATTAAAATTACGTTTCGCTTAGTGTGTTTTTTGTCAAGTTATGTAGAAAACTCGGCATTTCTTATAATGCCCAACGGTCAGGTGTTTGGAGACAGGTTGGGTCAGGTAGCAGAAGAGGTGGAGGTAAGATCAGAGTTGCTAAGTGGGCGGTGGAGTGTAGCGAGCGATAGAGTCGAATGGGAGATGGAGTGTACTGGGCGGTGGAATGCAGTGAGTGACTTAGTCACGACAGTAGCAAGATGGTTTTAATAGTGTAAATTTGCTAATGTTCTTAACAGAATATGTTTAAAGCTGTGAATAATCAACAAGTTTCAGTATTTTGGAAATAGAATAACAGCATCATGGTTATCGTTTATACCTTGAGAACGCCTCATCCGATTGGTTTATGGAACTGTTTGCATGTGCAGGTGCTCTCTGTTTTATTATATAATAACCTGGAAAAGACTCTTCTGATCATCCTTTATTCCATGAAACGGTTTTGAAGAAACATATAAGAGCTGCCTCTGGGTTATTCTTGAGGGGGTTACTCTTCTGGAACGTCAAGAAATTTGTCTATCAAGTTGGAAAATAAAATAGACCTTGACAATATTTTAAACCTACGCCATACATTTTTTATGCAATTACCGTTCGACGTTTAGGAGGTATTCATTGTTATAAGAACATAAGAACGAAGGAACACTGCAGAAGGCCTACTGGCCCATGCGAGGCAGGTCCAAGTCTCCTGAAGATTGAGACACTTATGCAGCATATGGGAATCTTTATTCAGGAAACGTTTCGCCACACAGTGGCTTCATCAGTCCAATACAAAGAGGAAGGCGTAAGGAGAGGAGGAGTACGAGGTAATCAGTCCCTCAGCCTGGAGTCGATGTGTTCAGTCCATCAATCTTGTAGAATGTACAGCATAGGGCCGTAGACGTGGCTTATATACTGTAGTGAGGTGACTTGAAGCAGACGGAGGCGGGATCATAGTGGTACCAACCACTAGTCGAAGTAGGTCTTTGTCCAAAGGTTGAACAAGCGTTGAAGAATTCTTTGTAAGAAGATCCCATGATGCTGCAGTGTCTGACAGTTGTGATGAATGGTTTGAAAAACCGACAAGTTGAAGATTGAGACACTTATGCAGCATATGGGAATCTTTATTCAGGAAACGTTTCGCCACACAGTGGCTTCATCAGTCCAATACAAAGAGGAAGGCGTAAGGAGAGGAGGAGTATGAGGTAATCAGTCCCTCAGCCTGGAGTCGATGTGTTCAGTCCATCAATCTTGTAGAATGTACAGCATAGGGCCGTAGACGTGGCTTATATACTGTAGTGAGGTGACTTGAAGCAGACGGAGGCGGGATCATAGTGGTACCATCCACTAGTCGAAGTAGGTCTTTGTCCAAAGGTTGAACAAGCGTTGAAGAATTCTTTGTAAGAAGATCCCATGATGCTGCAGTGTCTGACAGTTGTGATGAATGGTTTGAAAAAACCGACAAGTTGAAGATTGAGACACTTATGCAGCATATGGGAATCTTTATTCAGGAAACGTTTCGCCACACAGTGGCTTCATCAGTCCAATACAAAGAGGAAGGCGTAAGGAGAGGAGGAGTATGAGGTAATCAGTCCCTCAGCCTGGAGTCGATGTGTTCAGTCCATCAATCTTGTAGAATGTACAGCATAGGGCCGTAGACGTGGCTTATATACTGTAGTGAGGTGACTTGAAGCAGACGGAGGCGGGATCATAGTGGTACCATCCACTAGTCGAAGTAGGTCTTTGTCCAAAGGTTGAACAAGCGTTGAAGAATTCTTTGTAAGAAGATCCCATGATGCTGCAGTGTCTGACAGTTGTGATGAATGGTTTGAAAAACCGACAAGTTGAAGATTGAGACACTTATGCAGCATATGGGAATCTTCAACGCTTGTTCAACCTTTGGACAAAGACCTACTTCGACTAGTGGTTGGTACCACTATGATCCCGCCTCCGTCTGCTTCAAGTCACCTCACTACAGTATATAAGCCACGTCTACGGCCCTATGCTGTACATTCTACAAGATTGATGGACTGAACACATCGACTCCAGGCTGAGGGACTGATTACCTCGTACTCCTCCTCTCCTTACGCCTTCCTCTTTGTATTGGACTGATGAAGCCACTGTGTGGCGAAACGTTTCCTGAATAAAGATTCCCATATGCTGCATAAGTGTCTCAATCTTCAACTTGTCGGTTTTTCAAACCATTCATCACAACTGTCAGACACTGCAGCATCATGGGATCTTCTTACAAAGAATTCTTCAACGCTTGTTCAACCTTTGGACAAAGACCTACTTCGACTAGTGGTTGGTACCACTATGATCCCGCCTCCGTCTGCTTCAAGTCACCTCACTACAGTATATAAGCCACGTCTACGGCCCTATGCTGTACATTCTACAAGATTGATGGACTGAACACATCGACTCCAGGCTGAGGGACTGATTACCTCGTACTCCTCCTCTCCTTACGCCTTCCTCTTTGTATTGGACTGATGAAGCCACTGTGTGGCGAAACGTTTCCTGAATAAAGATTCCCATATGCTGCATAAGTGTCTCAATCTTCAACTTGTCGGTTTTTCAAACCATTCATCCAAGTCTCCTACCGGCTTAAGCCAATGCACCCAACCTAGTCAGGTCAGGTCACATTGACTTAAGGGAGGAACACGGCAACCGACCTGGTAGCACAAGCTATCAGGTCCAACTCACACCCACCCACATCCACTCATGTATTTATCCAACCTATTTTTAAAGCTACACAACGTTCTGGCCTCTATAACTGTACTCGGGAGTTTGTTCCACTCATCCACAACTCTATTACCAAACCAGTACTTTCCTATATCCTTCCTGAATCTGAATTTTTCCAACTTAAAACCATTGCTGCGAGTCCTGTCTAGGCTAGATATTTTCAGCACACTGTTTACATCCCCTTTATTTATTCCTGTCTTCCATTTATACACCTCAATCATATCCCCCCTAATTCTACGTCTTTCTAGAGAGTGCAGATTCAGGGCCCTTAGTCTATCCTCATAGGGAAGGTTTCTGATACATGGGATCAACTTTGTCATCCTCCTTTGTACATTTTCCAGAGAATTTATATCCATCCTGTAATACGGTGACCAAAACTGTGCAGCATAATCTAAATGAGGCCTAACCAAGGATGTATAGAGTTGAAGAACAACCTGAGGACTCCTATTATTTATGCTTCTTGATATGAAGCCAAGGATTCTATTAGCTTTATTGCGAACACTTATGCACTGTTGTCTTGGTTTCAGATTACTGCTAACCAGAACTCCTAAATCTTTTTCGCAGTCCGTAATATTAAGATCTACATTATTTAGTTTATATGTGGCATGGTTATTGTCCTGTCCAACATTTAGAACTTTGCATTTGTCTATATTAAACTGCATCTGCCACTTCTCCGACCACTGCATCAGTCTATTCAAATCTTCCTGGAGTGCTCGAATGTCCTCGTCAGAACGAATTCGACGGCCTATTTTGGTGTCATCGGCAAACTTGCCGATGTCGCTCTTTATG